>NW_010423775.1:26744-46168 GCF_000710305.1 Buceros rhinoceros silvestris
GGGAATGTGCTTGGACTGCCCATGTTAATTTAACAGACTATCAATGTAATAATAAAAATATTCCACATTAAACTAATTGTTTTTGCACTGTATTGATTTCAGCAGCAGATTTGCTATTTAGCAGCTTGCAGCTTGAGTAATTGGTTATCTCAGGCTGTGAAACTCTTCATGGGAGCAACGGTACAGGAGAGAATAGGGAACAGCCCCTTTCTCTGATGGGAATGAGGAGGTAATAAATAGGAATGAGAATATCTCCTTTTTCCAGAGTTCAAGTGGGAAGGAGCAGTCTGCCTCTAGGCAGCGCTTCGGGCTTATGGCAGCTTCCCTCCCTCAGTACTGATTAAGATACAGACCTAGATTGCCTCCTCCCTAGCTCAGTTTGCAGCTCATCACTTCAGACTGAGTCATGTTTACAGACAGCCCTTCTCCCATGCCGTAAAGAACCGTTACCTCTAAATGCCAGATTTTATCCACCATTTGACCTTGCAGATCATAAAAAAGTGAAATAAAGCATAGATTTTTTTAATTTAAAATAAAACATTTTGTAGATTTTTTTAGTATTTTAGCCATTCTTTTAGTTTCTCTGAAACGACTCACAAAACAGATATAAATTCCCTGTCTGTATTGACCAACTCAAAATCTTCACATTAATTACATTTTTGCTTCCAGAACTGATTGCTAAATTTGCCTGAAGGCAAAAAGTTCTGATGAAAGTTTCAAGGTATAGAAACATTACAGTCTTAGATACAATTACTAATTTCAGGGCGAATTCACTCTGCACATCAAACTCCTCTGCAGGTCTGCCTTTGCCAGCTCTCCAGGACTGAATGTCACCAAGTCAGTTCAGTCTGGTGAGCTCAGTCTGTGTTTGACTAGTACGGTGTGGGGAGACAAGCAAGGTTTGAGAGGATGGAAAATTCTAGATGTGTGTCTTCCTGTGAGATACAGGTGAAATTGTTGGCCATCTACATGTCGTGCATGTAACCAGCCAACAGATTCAGTCTTAAATACCCAGTACTTTCAGCTCCACAAAAAGCATTAATAATGTCAGAGTAGTGAAAATGTTTCTCCACTGGAAGACTGGAGTAGGAAGCCTAAAAATTCTCAATTTGACTCTGAATCCTCCTGTTACTGAGGGCATGGGAATGAGTACAGGGATCAGCCCATGCCTTATGCATAAGTGACGTTCATGGATCCGATTGGAAGAGACATGAAAGACAAAAGACGTTGTTAGAAAACAATGGTCATTTATTTATTATCAGTACTGGGATCTTGGAACAATAACAAACTGTTCAGCAACTTAAAAAAGGTCTGACGTTTGTGATTGTGTCAGAAAGAGGAGGCTGCTGGCTTTCTCAAATGTTCTGGCTTGGTTTTGGTTAATGGGTGGAGAAACTACTACCTTCCACAGTCCTCATTGGTGAATTAGAGTTGAATGAAGCTTTTTAACAAGTTTTTATCTTGAGACCAAGTATAATCTGTGTTGGAATTGCTGCCCTGTGAATTCCAAGCTCAGGGCAAAAGTAGGATAAAGGCAGATACAAAGTAGAAGCAGAAACTATAGCAATGAGACGAAATCTGGAGGAGCTGTAGATGGTTTAATTTTTTCTTTCTTTTTTTTTTTTTTTAAGAAGGGATACCTGCAAGTTTGTTTCTGTGCATTGAACAATAGATTTTTGGTTTTAATAATTTTTTCAACAGAAAAGAAACCTGTATTTGAGACATTCAGTCTATCGAATAGGAGGAAAAGAAGCAGCCTGAAACATCTCACCCAACTAATGAAAACAGAAATTACATTGCTGGGTGATGGAAGAAAAGAACCTTTCAAAACATGGGGATAAGAAGGCAATACATCTACACCTGTGATTCTGAATTAAAAATTGTCAAAAGATCACTATGTTCCAACTTGCAAACCTCTGCATGTTATGGTGTGCTAATAATTTGGATGTGGTGGTGAGCCCTACTTAAACTCTCTTTTTAATTGAAAAAATCATTCAGGCTTCTCTTCAAAACAACAGTTTGAAGAATAAACAAATTAAGAAATATATTTTAGGTGGCTAGTGGTGGGGGGAGGGGGGTTAGGAAATGAGGCAGTGAGACCTTTCAGGGAAATCCAGGTACAGGTGAAGGAAAACGTGGAGTGAAGGGTGGAAATCAGAGTATCTGAGGAACTGGAGAAGAAACCCAAGGAGAAGAAAACCGCCAGAGAGTAAAAGAATATGGCCATGATGAAGGAGATTCTCCGGTCCAGAAATCTCTTGCTTGTTGTTCTCATTCCACTTCTGCTGCTTCCTCTGCCACTTTTATACCCCAGCAGCGTAAGTACATTTTTGTTTTCTTTTTAACAAATCCTCTGAGTGCAGTGGGTAGTCATGATGGATAAGTCTGCAGTGTGTAAAAAGAAAAGCAAAGACCTAAATAAGCGTTGTTCTTAGGAAAACCAAGGACTCAGATTTGAAGGACTAGGAAGGTCATTGAGAATTCACCATTCAGTGAGAACCAGAGCTACCTTGAGTCATGTCACAAGCAGAGTTGAAGAACCAGGTGAAGCTAATAAAGCACTTCCTTAAAGCAGAAATATTGTATCTCTTCTTTTTCTACAATAATGTGTGTGTGAAAGGGGAAACAGCACAAACATATCCATAAAATTTTCTGCAAGGAGAGGTCTTTGAAAGGAATACTTATACTGTCTTCAGTTTTTAGAAATAAGTTCACAGGGAGAGAGTTTCAATATTCAGTGTGGGTTTATGGGATAGCAATTCAAGTGAGGCAGGAGCTAGGACTCAGAGATAGACAGGTAGGACCATAGATGGCATTAACTACTCTGAAGATGGTTGTAGGTACCTCTACTGAAAAATTGCAGCTCTGGCAGTTGCTAATAAATAATGGCTCGGAGGCATACACAGCTGCAATACAAAGGAGGGAATAGTCTGTGCTTAACACACAGAGCAGGGAACAGAGGTGAATGCAGCTGCATTCCTGACACTGTTTTGAGGGTACTGAGTACCCTTGGCCGTGTGGTTAACTCCTCCTTATGCAGTTCTCTCTAAAAGTTGTAAACCATAAAATAACAATGTTTTCCTGCCTTATAGAGATGGTGATGTTTAACTTCTTCTCAAAACTTGAATTGTATTAAAAATTCTGCAGCTGGTGCTTCATGGTCCTAGACACAAATCTGGCCAAATGGTGCAGCAATTTGCATTCCTTCCTCTATTCTGCTAAAGATTAATTCTTGCTTCTAGTACCAGAGGATTTATAAATACTACTACTTTTTCAAATTATAGAAATGCAAAGAATCAGAAATTGTATAGCAGTTTTCAAAACTAGAACGACAGCATTTTGTTTGGAAAGAAAACCAGGATTCATAAAAAGGAATTGTTCCTACCCCACTGAATGGTACGTTGCACTTTGAAATTCAGAGTTTTCCTGCTCTGAACTTCAATGTATATCTCAGCTGCCCTCTTGTAGTAGTTTTCCAACTCTTTGAGAGAGACAGAATGGCAATGAATGACAATCATGCTCTTCTTCAGAGAACAGCAGGGCTCACTGTGTCACCGAGGTTTGTTTTTAAAAAAGGTTTAATCTCCCCCAGTGTCACTGGAGGGGTGACATAAGAACAGATAACTCCCTGACGTGCCCATATAGCACTGTAACTGCCGTGTGCTCTATATGTCACTTGAGAACTTCACCTGGGAAACTTGAGATTCACTGCACTAAAATTTGTCACTCATGTTTGCTCCCTACTGGATTGAGAGGCTCAGAATGCAATAAGGAAACTCTTTACTAACCAAAGAAATTGTAATAGAATCGTATGGGTGCTGAAACAGAAGTTTACTGATCTGTACTGTTGCAAGAGCGGCCATTATACAGAACAAGCTCCTCTGCACTACTATGCACCTCATGGTGTTGCTTTACTGTAAAGTGATATGAAAATCCATCAGATGATATTTTATATCCAGTTTATATACACATGAATGCCCATGGATGGTAAAGTATAGCTATGCATCTGACCCAGAGTTGGACAAATGTTTATAATGCTTTTAAGAAAACATTCACACCAAATAAGTTCTGTTGACAATACACTATTCAAGTGGTTTAGAGTAGTATTTACTTTGTTACAATCCATTGACTATAATTACTTCTTAAACCCAGAGATTAAATTTGTCACCTGCTGATTTACTTATATTTTAATTTATCAGACAATAATATTAGTTTTCTGTCTTTCTTATAGACATCAGAACTATCAAATGTGGTTTACGTTTGCATTTCTGCAAAGCATCAGCTTACAACTCCGGAAATGTCAAAGGAGCATTACACATGTAGTGTCCAGAGCAATCAAAGGGAGCATGAGGACTGGGAACTGTTTGTAGATATGGCTTATGGGAATAATGTCCACAGCTTCTTTTCTATTATTTTGGGCCAAGAAACGGTTGGGTAAAAAATAAACCTGAGAAATTTTGCTTGAAATCTTCTTTCCTTTCCAAAGTTTATATCTGAACTATGACTTCTACAACAGGTTTGGGACATTAATAAGTACCTTTCAGGTCACGACACATACAGAAAAAAATGTTGTGTGCTTTACAGACTGTGAGTCTTTTTCATTCTGGCCTTATTTCTCTTGTTGTTAACAGTGGCATGGGAGCATTTTTGCCTCTTCTTTTTTCATCTTTACCCACCTTTTTCATAAAGCCACTGGTGATACCATAAAGCATGCCACATGAATTCAGTCAGTTGTGGGCAGAGTCTCTTATGACTGCTGATCCTGTGGCCACACTGAATCCAATCAAGGACACATAGATGGCTTCTCAAAAGTCAGCAAGAGTTGTTGTAAGCTGTGAGACTTGTAGCATCAGGTGATGTTGATACCTTGACATACCAAATCAGCAGAATGGACCCTAAAGCACAGAACATGCTCTGAACGGCCATGGATGGCATATGTTCATTCACCTTTGATTTTATTTACCCAAGCTAAAGGGAGGGAATTACTGTCTGATCCCATCAGCCCAGAGATGCTAGCACAGAGGCCAGACTACCTCTTCTTTGCACAGCTTAACCAGATGCCTGCATGCGAGATATGCAATCCATATTCTTAAGTGGGCAAATCTCCAACACAGAGCTTATTCTTCCTTTTAATTGGCCTGAGATCCTCAGATCTCAGTTTTAGTTGTAAAAGTTTTGTGCATGAGCCTTATTGTGGAACTTTTAGCCATGGCTTCCTTGCAGCATCTCTTTTCTTTTCGCTAATGGACTACTGAAAACAGGTGGTAGTCCCTTCAACCATCAAATGTTTTCCTACGCCCTGCTTCAAGCCCTGAGGTGAGCTTAACAGTAATTTGCAGCTGTACAACAAGAAGTGAGGAGGGTGAAACAGTTAAAATTATGCAGCCACTACTTCGGTCCAGTGCTTAGTAGCTCTGGTAGCCATTAATTAAATATATAAATTCAGTTCAATTCAACAGAAGAGATTAATATGGTTTCTCTTGGAAACAAGCTTATTTAAAGCACTGAGAAAATAAATAAAGTTGCTAGACAAGCTGATTAAGTTTTTAGTGGAGATTATCGAACTTGGATTTTCTAGTACTTGCTACCCAATTTTATACAATTTAAAAATGTGCTTTATTTCACTTCTGTTTGTAAACGCATTACAGCCTTGTGTATAGGAAACACAAAAACTCAGTGCACATCCCAGCTACGTTTTGATAGAGACGGAATTTCTCTTCATCCTATTCCATTTCCACTGTCAATCTACTTTATTGCTACAAGCAGAGGAGCAGTGGAAAATAGCAATCTATGCTCAAAGAAATTAAAGAGAAGCATATTTTGTGGGTGAGAAAATAGTTTGAATCAGGTTATGATGAAATTAATTTTATGAATTTCAGAAAAACATATCTCTTGGATCTTACATCTGCACTGCTTTCAAATAAAAATAAATGTTTTTTCATTAAAAGGCATTTTTCTCAGACAACTGCTGGATTTCATACAGAGCTCACATAGTGGTTTGTCATACAGAGCAAACACAATGGTTTGTTAGCAGAAACTAATGAGTTAAAAAGTAAAAAGTGTGTCGCTAGGTCACAAAAATGACCTTATGCCCTGTGGAATATTAACCACTAAGTATAATGTAAAGGTGACTGAGCATCAAGTTGGCTAATATTTATGAGCCAATCTATCAGCTCTGTGACTCTCATCTAAAGTAGTTTTGTCTTCCTAGTAGAGATTACTCAAAATCTCTAATTCCTGTCATCTCACTTTTTAAATTATTTCCATTTTTAAGTAAATTCATCTGGTTTTTTTTAACTGAGTGATCACTTGAAGTTCTTAAAATCTAAACACCAGTCTTCAAAGTTTCAAAGACCATGACAATTCCATTTTATAAAATGCATGCTTCATAATCCCTGAATATTAATAAACCCTCTCTGATCCCATCCATTCTAAGCCAACCTTCTCTAGCCTCTCGTATTTTTTTTCCTTGGTTCAACAAAGCTACAACTACAATACCATCTTTTTTGTGTGTGTCATTATGCTGAAGGACCTGATCATAGATGAATCGTGAAACAGGTACCGGAGAGCTTGAAAACTAAACCACTCTTCTACAATACTTACGGAAAAGAAACAAATATGCACGTATCTGCATGGTTCAGAGTACTTGTGCATCCATAAAAGAATAATCCAGACCTAAATTTCTCCAGCAGCCTTTCAGATACTCTCTATATTCTCTAAGTAATTGGAGTTTATCTGATTCAAGTATATTATTTTTCCTGTTAACCTTAGTTATATTTGTGGCCCCGCTTATTTGAATAAGAACTGTTTAATGTTACACTTTTCTTAAATGGGAGTCAGAGCAAGGCCTGGTAGCTAATTTAAACCCAAACTTCTGAGTAAGTTTGGTTGCAATTTTTAAGCACATAAAGGAAATGGAGAAGAGCAATCTATCTTAACTTTTTCTTCTGACTGGTATTACTACAAGCTGTACTAAAAAAAGAGAAACAGCTGATTGTGGCTCTTTGTTAAGGGTAATGTAAGAAGGATGTGTATAAACATTACTTTAAATACAAGCTATTTACTCATTCCATTATAGTCCTCCATAGTCCTGGTTTAGATTTTACCACCTTGTTCACAAAACTGACTAAAAAAAAATGAAGAGTAAACTACGCTAATTGATTTGCATAAGGATCTGTTGAAACTGCTTGTGTGACTTCTTGAAAGCTGCTTAATTTGGTAGTCATCCAGTCAGGAAACTAAAGTAATTAAATTATATTTTAACACACTCAAATAACATTTGCAAACAGTGAATTTTCTAAACAGCAGCCGTTGTGAGATGTGAATCCATACGGCTCGCTAAGTTCATACTGAACATCCAGGGAATAATGAAGAACAGGTAGATTTAGAGGTGGTGTAAATCAGTTGCAGACCCACTGGCTTCCATAGAACGGCCAGTTAGACCCAGTACAAGACCTAGCTTCAAATCTGAGATAAGGAAAGGAAAAACACTTTTCTGAGGTTAATTTCTGTAATTATTAGCAGGAAATATCCCCAGATTTCTAAGCATAACAAATTGAGCCTAAGGCGAACTCCACTGGATGCCATAAATAAAGACATATATATCTTAAAAATGGACCAGAAGACTTGTGTGGACTAGCTGTGTTTTCCTGCAAAAAGTGCCTTTCTCCATCACATAGCAGCTCTCCATAAATGCTCAGCACGATGTTGTCATGGATTTCTCTACCAGGCCCTTGGACAGCAGCAAATTTGTTCGATTAACTCTGTCAACCCATTGGCTCTAGGCTGTTAAAGTCTGCGGTCTTCTTCAAAGGGTTTGTGAAAATTACCTGAGAAAAGAAAATCAACTGACAAAAAAAAAAGGTAGGTTTAAATGCATTGTTTAAAACAAGCAATCTTTCAGGCTGTTTCCCCAAAGAGGCACAACGTGGCTGTAGCCATGCTATGGCAAATGTGAATGTTCTCATCTGACCCTGAAAACTACGTGTTCCTGTTGTCCAATAACGGAGAGAGAGTTGTGTAGAAATGCCAGCTCCACCAAGCCCAATCTGAGGAGCCATGGTTGAATGTTTGGTGAATATTAGATTATGGAAATCAAACAAATTTGAAAATGCACTTGGAACCATTATTTAGCTGTTAAATGTGCTTATTCTAATGTTTGCCTTAGCTTTTGTGTGCAATCTGCCATCAGCACCATCTTCTGGAACTGGCTTTTCAGATGGTAGCGTAGATTTCACACCTAAACAGCTGCACCTTAACAGGTCCTTATGCAGTCTTGGTTAATTTTTTTAAGTCCAGTTACCTGCGGTCTGATGAGTCCCACAAGGCTTCCACAGCAGGTGGTGGGGCAGTAACAAGTAACCTCTGTGCTTTCTCCCTGCAGGAAGCCTCATGTGCCTACGTGCTGATCGTGACAGCTGTATACTGGGTGTCTGAAGCGGTACCTCTTGGTGCAGCAGCCTTAGTTCCTGCTTTCCTATACCCACTTTTTGGAGTCATGAAGTCCAGTGAGGTCAGACCAGTGTGCACCTTTTTATTATTCAATATTCTTACTCTCAGATAACTATTTGAATAAAACTAACCTTTAGTGGACTAGCAAAACTAAGAGGTATGGGAGGAAGAAGTGCACATCTTGTGAATTGTGTAAATTGAGCTGACCAGCTCTTTGTTTTACTGAAAATAGATAGAGGAAAGGCTATATTAGCCAAAAGGGGTGTCCATCCTGTCAGCCACTGCATCACCAACAATTCCCGTAACCCATTGCATCAAAGGATCCCACCTTTTCCCTCCTCCAAAACCATGTATACAGCAGTTACGGGATAAAATGTAAAGATTCGTTCCAATCCTATTTATAATAGATAATGTATAAGGCAAGAGGCTACATATTCTAAAAGCAGTTACCATTTCCTATATAATGCTAGATATTTTTGTTATCCAGGTGAATTTCTAGTTGTTTTTCCAAGCTGTAACCTGAGTGCTTGTAGCTGTGACTTCTAAGGCAAAGGAATAGCCAAACAAAAGTCAAGCATGAACCGAAAGTTTCATGACCTGTCTTATTCCCACTCTCTTATTCCTTCCTACACAGTGGTGTAACAACTGTGTAATATAATCATATATATTTCCACACCAACACAGTTAAATATTTTCAGGAATTTTTATCCTAATATAAAGTAGTTACAAAATTCTGCAGCATATTGGAGAAAGAAAATTTAAAAGCAGCCTGACAGAAATTCAGTGTAATATCAGATTAAATGAGAGTGGGACTATTGCAGATAATGTATTATTTGCTTTAGGAACAGAAATAAACCCATGTATTTTACAATAAACAACTCTGATGATGCTGCAGTATTTCCAGTCTGCTGTTCTGGAGTGCCAAAGAAACCCAGAGCTCTTGCCTAGTAGTTTAAGCTACAAATAAATCACAGGGGCATAAGAACATGAGCCAGTGTGTCATATATGTGTACGTGTCCATTAATAAGAATGTCAGTATTCACTTGTTTCTTCAAAATGACTGTGAGAAGAATAAAACAGGTGCTTTGTGCTGCTGGCTTGATGGATTTCTTTCATTCAGTTCAAGATCTGCTGGTTTGTTTTTTTTTTTTTTTGTCAAGGTAGCAGGAAAATAAAGTTAATGAGAAAGACACCAGTGGAAGAGAGCCAAAAATAGTGATATTTAAAAGTTCTGGCACACAACTATGATGGCCAAGCCTATTTAGGTCACCATAGGGATTTGTTAAATAAATATAATTAAATACTTAACTTGCTGTCGCTTTCACAAAGTAATTAGTGTCATTCTTGCACTTTTAAGTGTTTTAACGTGTTGGCACCTACATTTGTTTAGAAGAATAGTTTTAAAGTGAAGAAACAATGTTTTCGGAAAAATATTCCAGCCTTCCCAGCTTGGGAAGGATTGCATCAGAACAAAATAAATACTTATCTAGACTCCAGCCATCTCCTTGTAGCTTTTACTTTCTCCCACACAAGACAGAGAGTGTGTGTGAATGTTTGTATTTGCTTTAATCATTATTTTTGCAGTCACTTCATCTTCTTGTGTCTTATCAAGGCCCACATTTTAGAACACTGCTGTGGAGGACCGTGTGTAATCTCTGAATTTTTTCCTGAGCCAATTAATGATTTTCCTCTTTAAATTAAAGTTCTCTCTTCTTTAAAAAAAAAATTGCTCTGTTTTCCTGGTACAATGGAGATTGATTTCCATTGTGAAAAGTTCTGGCATGGTGTTTGTAGATCATCACAGCAATATCCCAACCTTTCTTTATTGCATTCAGATAGCATGTCCCAAAGGACTTTTTTCTGCAACTGTAGCTTCTAGGGAAGTCACATTTTGCTCAACAGTTGAACAAGAAATACAAACAAGATAGACAATGACATTTACAGAATGAAAAAGCAGATGAAGCACATGAGTAAGCACCTTCAGTGCAGAGATTTCTCTGTGGCTGTTTCAGTCTGTGCCAGAGTGTGACTGACTGCAGGCAGTGGAACATCCTGCTCAAAGAAGGAAAATTTCTCTTGATCTCTTCAAAGCTGCGAAACCTACTAATGGGTGGGTGTAAAGCCTTGTTATTTGTAAAAACAGCATGAAAGAGATTAAAGAGAACATTTTTGACTTACAAATTCTTCACTTTTCTCCAGTTACCTGTCATTCTTTCTCTAGGGGGAAAGAACCCACTGTACCACATTTCTCATTCAGCATCCTCTCTGTGTAGGGTAGTTACTGCTTTTTTAACTGACTGTTTCCCTCTTGCCCTTAATGCAGGTGGCTGCTGAATATTTCAAGAACACAACTTTGCTCCTCATGGGTGTGATTTGTGTGGCAGCTTCTGTAGAAAAGTGGAATCTCCACAAGCGAATCGCCCTGCGCATGGTCATGATGGCTGGAGCAAAGCCAGGCATGTGAGTGAACCTGTGACTTCAGGGCCATCTGAGGCTGACAGCAGCAGCTTGAAAGAGGAAATAACCACTCCAACTTTTTCATCCATGGGCAAAAGTTAGCTTGGTTTGGGGCTCTTTTTCCTACCCACTTTCAGAGTTTGAAAGTTTTCTCTTTTTTACTGATACTGATTTTAGTTTCTCTGTTCCTTCTTTGCCTGTTGTTTAGCGAACACAAAAGGATGCTTATATCCTGGATATACTGAAAAATGCTGTTTCTTATGTCACATGCTGACTTCCACGTGGGCAGTAAACGGCTTCCAATGATACATTGTCTTATGACAATTCTCAGCACAAGGCAGCATTTTATCTGTGCACAGCATGATATTCTGGCACCCACAAAAAGAAAAAGACCCCACGTACTTATCAGCTGACGAATGAAAATGTTAGGCAAGGAAACCTCTCCTACATCTGAAAGTGCCTTAATAGACTTCCCTGTGTTATACTTTAGGTTGCTTCTTTGCTTTATGTGTTGTACCACGGTGCTCTCCATGTGGCTTTCCAACACATCCACCACAGCCATGGTGATGCCAATCGTGGAGGCAGTGCTCCAGGAGCTAGTGAATGCTGAGGAGGAGTGCGAGGTCATCAGTACTGCAGGCAGCACCATTATTGAAGAAAACGAGCCGATAGGTATTTGTCAATAATGGCCATTCTTTTCTCATCTGTTTGTCACTGACCAGACATGTTGATACACATTATCCAAATTCTGTTGAGGTCAGAACTGTCTAACTTGTACCACGAAAGACACTGGTCCATGCTCTTCATACTCTGATATTTCTTTCGAAAAATGGAAGAAAATTTTGGGATGTGACGGGAAAATTGGAATTGGGAAATATTTATGTTGAATTAGGGCATGTACTGGAGTTTGTGTGTCATAAACTCTTAGGTCATAGGATTTTACAGGTTGGAAGGAAACATCTGAGAAGAAAGTAAAATAAATGTATAAGAGGACCAAAAGTGTGCTGTGACAATTCCGTGCTTGCCCATTCTACCCCTGCCTTTCCAGGCTGCCCAGGTCAGACCAGGTGCCACAAAAAAACAATGTATGCGTGCTCTTAGGTTAATTTTGTTCATTCTTTACCAGGAAAAAAAAAAAAAAAAAAAAAAAAAAAAAATTAGGAAGAAAGGACTCTCTCTTTTCTTTCAATTCACAGATTCCAGGCTGAAAATATTGTCATCTAACCTTTGCTATTGTATGTACATATGATAGTGTTTTAATTGTCAGAGGCACACGATCAGGACAATCCAACACAAGAAAAATGCTGAAATGGGTCATAGAGTACCTGAAAGGGTTTGAACAAGATTTGTTTGCAGTAGTTTCTCCAGGTTCATTGTTGTGACCCAGGGGATCAGCCCAGTTCTTACCCCAAGAGCTGCTTTCTCTTCGTCTGTTGCAGGTCTCAGTGAAAAGCATGGCCAGCCTTCACTGGAGCTTATCTTCATCAATGAGGAGTAAGAATGAACCCTGTACATCACGACTGGAGATTTGAGCCCTACACGTTGCAATGAAATGAACCCAGGAGTAGAGCCAGGAAGGGCAAGCAGAAGCTTACAAGTGAATCTTTCAGATGTGACTGACAAGGAGGGTTTTATAAGAAATGGGATTAATGTAATGGTCTGGATCTCGCAAAAGCTTCCCAGTATTTATATATATATATTTTAACACTACAGCCATTTTAGAGAGGAAGAAAATGGTTTGAAAGATCTTTTTTTGACGTCTGTGTTTGTGCTGTATAAGAGAGTGCTGTCCACAGATTTTTACTTCTGTTGCCGTGAATCAATAGTGATGAAGGGGATCCAAGCACAGTATGGAATTCCCATAGGACATATCCAGAGGGGTAACACTTATGGAGGAATCCCAAAGGAAGCATTCAAGAGAGAGATGAGAGTGGTGAGGGGAAACACTAACAATTTCAACCAGATCTTTATTGGGGGAAAAAATTTAGTAAGGTGAAAAGGGCAAATCAAGGAAAGGACAGATTTTTTTTTTTTTTGGTCAAATTATCAAATTAATCAGCAGTTCCAGATACACAGGAGAATATAGGAAGTTATTCTCCTAAAACTATTATAGGCTAAATCCTGAGAAGCATCTTCTTATAAGGTGTGAGAATAAATTAAACAGTCCCTTCTTGAGCTCTTTATTGTTATGAGTGTTTAAAATAAAAAAGAAACAAGTTCTTGCTACACCTTTAAAAATTTACTTTAAAGCAAACACTATTATTCAAAGAGCACATATCGATTACTTTAACTTGCAAGCTCCGAATAGTTTTATTATTCGTTTGGAGATTAATAGATTCTCCAATATTCCGTTTGTTATCTCTTTTTATTCCAGGCATGTTGTCTGTGCTCTATAGACAGTTTGGCATTGTGCCATTAATTCCTTTAAGCTCTGTTGAAGAGTATGTGTGGGGTATTTCATAAGAGAACTATTATTAAAATAGTATTGCTTGAAATTTGGCAGGAAAAGAAAAGTAGCACGTCTTCTGAAATTAAACCTGTTTTCAATGTCAAAGTTCAGTGGATTGCTTGTATGGTCTACATGCCACACAGGACAGATTCAGTGAAGGCTTTAATGCAGTACAGGTAGTAGCTCAGAAACAAGATTGGAAAAGTTGGCAGGGGAAGAACTTGAGCAGATCAAGACAGTGGTAGCACTGAATGGCCTGGTGGCAATCCACTGTGGATGGAGACCATTCCTAGAATGAGGTAAATACTACCTAGAATGCATGGAGGTGGAACCCTATTGCTGCACAGCTCGAGATAGAGCTGTGAAACATAATGACAGCTCTTAGGTATCCAGCCAAGACACCACGTAAGAGCTAGTAATAAATTGTATTCTTCACCATTTCAGTAGGCACTAGATCTCCCACAGATGTTGCCCCTCCTACCCACGATGTGTGCCTTTTGAGGGAGCTGGGTGAACAGGCATTTTAAAAGTATATTTTCCTTTCTTTGTTTTTAGTGCTACTACTACTGACTTCAGCTCCTTGATGCACTCAAAGGTATTGTCATAGGTAGTATCTTCTGAGCTACGCTGTCCCCTAATGCAGGAACCATCAGAGCAGAGTCCACACAGCTCTGCAACAAGCTGCTGTTTCCTTCATTTCAAACAGCTAGTGCTCTTTGGCAGAGAGTATGTATTGCAGAACGTCCTGCTTTGTATTTACCCCATCTGCCTTCCTGCATAAATCAAATTCAGGAACTTTATCTCTGTAGTGTTTGTTGTACTTACTGCTGGGGATCCTGAGATCCAGTCAGGAAACTAACAATTCCATATGGTTTCTACCAAGTTTAGATACTCCAGGTGTTAGCACCTTCTGCAGCTGAGACACCTCAATTACTAGAACAACCCAGTCTCTAGCAAGGGACCTCTTAGATTCTCCTACATGGCAGAGAAAAACCTAAACTTATTATAATCTGACTTTTAAGATCACTATAAAATAAAATCAAGTTCTAGTTTTCTGTGGGTTTTGTTTTGTTTTCATGTGGAAAGTTTATAGCTGAAATTTTAGGTTCGGGTTTTGGTTTTTTCGTTTTTTTTTCTTCAAAAGTCCACTACTCATGACCTTTACAAAGCATCATAAAATCTAAGTGCCCCTAGAAACAGAAGAAAGGCTAATCCAAAGGCATTTGCCTCCCTACAGAATATGAATGGTGTGCACATGATAGCCAACCCTATTGGAACGATGAACTCCAAGAGCAATGGGCAGCACCTACCTCAGGTAAGGACATGTTAGACCTGGGGGTGAGAGAAAAGACAGATGTGAACATCACTTGTTCCCCACTGTTTCATATTTGTTCCTTGAAAGCTATGTTACATGGAATCATTCTCCAACCTCTTACAGCAGTCATGACTTGGTCCTTTGCTAGCTATTGCTCCCATTTAGGTGTCTGCAGCACAGGTATGTTCAGAAGACCCTCCCCCAATGGCTAGTACAAGTCTTTTAGCTTACACTCAGTAACGTGATCACAATTTTCCCTTCTTATGTGGCTGTTCTAACCACTTTATTTCTACAAAGCCTCCTTGGAAAATAGCCCAACTCAAAAATAACAATCCCTGACACACAAAATCCTACACAGAACAAAATCAGCAGCAGCCATGGACCATTTAACTGCTCAGCCAGTTCGTTAGGTAGTCATAGTATCCACCTCCTTTTCATCTTGCCAAATACCCACTCAAAATCCTTCATTGCATCAGTCTGTTCCAGTATTTCTACTTCTGAGTGGATCCAAGAAGTGGTTGCTGTTTGGGCTGCAATTACGTAGTATCTTAATGGCGTAAGTTGCTGTCCAAGAAAGATTAGGCTAAAATCAACATAAGAATTTGCATTCACAGTTCAAATGAATCTGAGTGTACATTCCAAAAAGGCTAATGTGCTGCTGCTGGTACGTGATTTCCTCTTACGCCCACTTCCCATACATATTCGGTGGTCATTTTGTAACTAATACACACCACTTTTAACCTACAGGGATTTTAGCCAGAGCACTCACCTATGATGACTAACTTACAGCATGAGTGATTTTACTATATACACCCAAATGCAAATTAATAAATTTAACACATCTGTCTGAAACACTTGCATTATTTTCCAGCAGCTTTTCCTTCCACAGTCCCACTGCCCAGCCTTTTTCATGCTGTTTCTGAGACACCTAGCACTCCATTCCTAATTAGAGGCCCACAACCAGTCTAAGTGCAAAAAGTCCACCAAGCATTTGTCTGGCAGCTGCTCATAAGCCTCAAAGATTATTGATTCCTACTGCTGCAGTGCTGGCACCCTTCCCCTGCAGCCCACAAAGGCTGTCGGTATGCTACTGAGATTCCAGTCAGAACTGGAGCTGGCCCAAACTATAGCCAGAAGTCTGATTACCACTTGTCCTACATTTCTATCACAGTCTAGGCAATTTCAGGCCCCTGGACAGGTTTCTAGTTCTGATCCCCATTAATCCTGTGAAGGAAAAACTGCCTTCTCTTACAGAAACCTGTTGTTTCTCTGGGACCAGTATCACCATGGCATTAGAGCAAACTGGGCTGCTGTTCTGATCGCCTGCTTTTTTTGGTGAATGTATCCCCTACAGGCTCAGATACTGGTCCTGCCTCCTAAGCCCTCAGAACTGCACCTGAGCACTAAGTACCAGTATCAAACCAGACATGACCACATGGTCTGTAAATGCCTCTCCCTGAGTATCTCCTACGCGGCAACCATTGGAGGTCTGACCACCATCATAGGGACCTCCACCAGCCTCATATTCTTAGAGCACTTCAACAAGTAAGTGATATTGTGGTTGTGTGAGAATAGTGGTTGGGTCATTATAATCTCTGTGGCTTTCCTCATGGGTTATTTACTACCTCAAAGAACCCTTGTAAAACAGTCTTTCTGAAGGCAATTTTGTCTCCTCCTCAACTCTAATGTTATTACTAATGGTTAATGATTGAAAGGGAGTGCTTAAATTAATACATATCTATGTATTTCTCCCACACAAAATAAAAAAAGAAATTCTCAGCAAGTGGTAACTTTTAAGTTTCTTCAATAACTTCTTTCGATTTTACAAGCTGATTATCATGAAGACAGCAGGGACTCTGGAAAAGTAACACTAAAGCCAAGAAGATACAGCAAAGGTGGCAAAGAGAAAGCGAGTTCTTAGAAAGCGAGTTCTTACAGTGAACTCAGAGGCACCACTAGTGGTACCTGAGATGCTCAACATGTAGTGCAAAAATAGGTAACACCTTAGCTTCAGAGAAGATGGGAAGCAGATCTCTGATCAGCCAAGTATTTCCTTTATCATAGACATCCAGGGCTCTCAAAGACATGAATGTCACACAGAGATGCGTCTAAGCTCAAACATGATCCTGATGATCTATTCCTGCCACTGCTGCCATGGTATCCTTAATTTCTCTCTCTGAAACGGTGGTAGCAAAGCAATCTAATTTCAGAAGCTATCCTGAACCCAAAGATTTGGATTTTACAGAATTCCCAAGTATCTTGCTGTTTTGACTGTCCCATCAAATGTACATATCCGACATCTTTGTCAGACGCCAACAGACTACACTCATTATTTGTGTATGATAAGACATGCAAAGAGATTCTGGATTAAATCATTCTTAAGTCTGCCAATACTAAAAAAAAAATTTAACAAAAACCACAGGTAGGGGCAGAATTTCACCCCTGGTAGCTCTTAGGGGTTTTGAAGCTGGATAGACAATCCAGACCATCTAGTATTAGAGGTCTGAAGTGCTATATGGCTCATCTGTTGGTTGGGTGTTCAACATTCTTCGGCAACTAGTTTCACTATGCACGTGTAATGCAGCGGTTGCAAATACTTAGTGCTGAAATTTTTCTATCATGCCTCATATCTGTGTGCATCTATGCATATTGGAGGTGCTTGTCCTTCTACCGTTCTAACTTCTTGTGCATCCTTTTTTATCTTTTACAGCCACTATCCTAATGCCAAAGTGATGAATTTTGGAACCTGGTTTTTGTTCAGTTTCCCTATATCCCTCATCATGTTGGTCCTGACTTGGCTCTGGATGCATTGGCTATTCTTGGGTTGCAAGTGAGTGAGGTTGTTCATGATGCATAGATTGTGAAAGCAGGGTATCTGTGGCTCCTCTGGAACATATCTCACAAAGATGTTTCCAGCTGCAAATGACAAAAACTAAGGCACAACTTCTTTCTTGCCAGAACAATTGTCAGAGGAAATCTTATTGCTTAGCTGTACTGCATTGACAGCAGCGTACAGTACTGCTGCTTGAGTGTGAAATGCCTAGGTATTGCTGATGGAAACCCTTAGTATGCATTCAGCTGATTTTTTGACTCTCATGACCATGAGGATCCCACTGTGGACCAAAAATCTTGGCAAAAGTCCTTTTGGAAAAGTACAGTTCAAAAGATGAATAGAAAAATAACTGTAAGTAAACAAGTTACTTTTCAGATCTGCTATTTGCTCCCAGCTCAAATAAATTAATGTAAGACCAGTTAAAATTAAAGGTAAACATACTCCATATATCTCTCCTTAAAGTGGAAAGGACTCACAGCCTAAAAGATAAACACCTTTTAATACCAGTAAATCCCTCAGCCCCAAAATAAGAACAGGTCTCAGTCTCCGAGTTAATTTATACCACGAATTCTCTTTGCAGAGGAACTCAGCAAAGTTAATGAAAATTGACTAAAAG
Organism: Buceros rhinoceros silvestris; assembly: GCF_000710305.1. Lineage (NCBI taxonomy): Eukaryota > Metazoa > Chordata > Aves > Bucerotiformes > Bucerotidae > Buceros > Buceros rhinoceros. Next base: position 44,866 of record NW_010423775.1, read on the forward strand.
TGTGCATTTAGAGTGGATTAGTTAATCTGCATTAAATGTGGTGCAGACACATTTACTCAGAATTAAAATGGCCTTAATTTGATTTAGTTTACCCCTTAAAGTAAGCTGAACTGACATAACTAATTTATTTCACCTAGGACAATGAACAAAATGATAATGACTTCTGCTTGCTGCTGACCTTGACTAGATTTGAAGAGGTAATTTAGAGGTGAATAGCTCCATGTCCTTCTCTCAGTCAATCTCCTGAGCACTACAGTTTCAAATTAAAAGGCTAAAATAAGTTCAATTTTTTTTTTAATCTTGAGAAGAAACAAGCCCTAACATGACCCTCAATTACTTTTTTAAAAAAATAAAAATAATTGAAATTCCACATTGCATCCAAGACCTCACACTGATTAATGTTCTAAATACTACAGAGCCTGAAGTTTTATTGACTTTTTGAGAAGAACTGGTTGATTCCAAGCCTCCTTAATCTCTTCCTCCTGTTTACTGCAGTTCATTAAAGAACATACTATGTTAGGAGCTTGGCTACAGGACTCTGCCTTCAATCCTTCTAAGCCTAAAAAGACACTTACGGCATGTTGAAACAGCTGACTAATGCCTGTGCATAAATGTTTACTGAATTCCCGTAAGGTTCATGTTCTTTTCCTAGGAAGCCTGGTGTCATCAATCTGTTCTTACTTGGCTCAGTGGAAACAACATCAGACTTGTTTTTTAGGCTCTAGACTAGGTGAAAGGGTAAGGACAATGGACACACCAAATGATTTTGCCAGCAAAGAGGAGATAAGGGCAGAATCATTACTATAGAACTGGCCATTATAAACCATATCGCTCTTCTCTTCTAGAAGTTGCATTACTGCTGATGGATTTTACTGGAGTCTAACAGCAAGGTTTGCAAGGAAATTTAAATACTTATAGGTGCAGCGAAGTGCTAAGTGCGCTAAAATCTAAAAACAAGTGCTACATCGGTGAACATTTACAACTGAAATTAAAAGCCTGTTTAAGACCTCTTGTTAACCAGACAGTGCCTGCGTCTAGTTGAACTACGCCAGCCGTGAACTACACCAATTCCTGTGAGAACCTGGCCTTAGCCAGTTACACGGAAGGAGACTGTAGTCCGTGGTCTGGCCAGTGCTATGGCATGGATCTCCAGTGGGGTACCGCATGAGATACTGAAAAGGCATAGAAGCAGGCCATAGTGCTCCCATGCTATTTTGGTCACTAACGTCCCTGCTGCTGCAGCCTCTTTAGACTGGCTTAGCTGCAGAGGTTTCTCAGTCCACCCACACACCTCTACACGACC
>NW_010423775.1:46254-72833 GCF_000710305.1 Buceros rhinoceros silvestris
ACGACGGAAGGTACAGCTGGAGCAAAAAAGCAGAGATCTTTGGCCTAAAGCACAGCAAAGTGATGCTACTGGAAAGAATAAAAGGCAAAGGTTAAAGTGAACATGCAAGCATCTTAATTTCAGTTAGGAATGTCCAGGCTTTGCTATACTATGAAGGCAATCTGAATAAACTAAGGATTTCACCTAAGTTTCATATAAATGTATAGCAGGTTTAAATGTGTTCAGCTATGCAATCTGCTTGTATGTCTCCAGTAGAAGCACACGCATTTTTCACCAGGCCCAAACACTGGGCTGATTGTCCTGGCTTCTGCAGCCACGCTGGTGCCAGTGGTGTCACGCTGGTGGTGCCCGGCTTAGAAACAGCTACTCTTAGTGAAAGTTCTTTGGATCCTCAGCACAGCCTTCCCCCATTACTTACTGTGAAACCTGAATATTCAAGCCAAACTTGGCCTCAAAAGCCAGAACTGGGCACCATATGCGTGGGATACCTCTGATCCAACTCGAAAGCACACAGTTCCCCCCTTAAAAAAATCTATTGATAGCTGGCCTTTGTCACAGTCTTTAATACGATAGAAATTAGCCATAACCTTTGGAGGTTTTGGCACCAGAAAAATCTGGCCACTGCCAGCTGTTTGAGGAAGCCCACACAAAGTCTCAGGATGGCTCAGTGACACCAGTCAGTCTTAGGGCACCATGGGGGCCTTCCTACTAACTCTGGAATTGATTCTCAGAAGATCTGGAAACTAGACTACCTAAAGATCACATGCAGTAGTTTCCCTTCCCATTGCCATCAGGCCTTGCTCCAGCCACATCTTCTTCTAACTGCCCCTGTCAACTGGAATTTTTGGTTTGCCTGTTATTTTTCATCACTGTTTGGTTTTTTTCCTCCCCACTTGATGATCTTGTCTAATTTTGCTGTGCTACCTGCTTCAGTTTCAAAGAGACCTGTTCTGTGAGCAAGAAGAAGAAGACCAAACGGGAAGAAATGTCAGAGAGAAGAATTCAAGAAGAATATAAGAAACTGGGAAATGTTAGGTAAAACAGATCTGCCTTTCTCGGGAATTTGCCTCTCTAGGAAGGACCATCCTCTCATCTTGCCCTCCATCTTGCCTTTGGCTCATGTAAATTATTCCTAAACTGTCAGTTCTTTCTCCTCCTTTCCAGGATAGAGTAGAATAAAATGCAAAAAGTAACTAAAATCAAAGACTGTTACAAGCATGGATTTATTTACCCATTTATTTACTTCTAAAGAGAAAGGAAATAGAAGGAAAGATTCAGACTTATACCAGGGTCTAAAGGTCAGTTGAGTCAAGATTTGTCTCTACCTTTGAATTAAATCATTAAAGGACTCCCCAAATCAGGCACATACTTATTTTGGAGGATACAAGTTCACTGCTAGCAAAGGCTCTGCAGCAATCTCCCAAGTCATGAGATGTCCAGCCCTCCCAGTTGCCCACAATCTTTATTCACAGTGGCAAGAAATGTCTCTTGAAAAGATTATTTTGCAAGATTTTCATTTTTCTAAAGGGATGGTACCTCATAAAATCCATATTTCCACAAAAATTTTTGTATTGTCCAGCTGAAATATTGACAGTTCAACTTACTAATTACTGAGTATCATCAACTCTGAATCTAGACTGTTGCTCAGACTGTACCTAAATATGAAACCACACTTAATTTCAATCTATCCTAAATTACAGCTCAGTATCTTCAAGTCACCTTATATTTATTCCATATATAAAATATCTGTGCTAATTTACACTGTCGTTTGTTCTTACTCTTTTCACACTTTGAAAAAATGCAATAGAAAGTGTTTACAGTAGCACAGTAACATGAGATTTACCTTGTCAACCTCTCTGATCCAATAATGTAAATACAAACCAAGCATTTATGAATATTTTCCTTCAGGTCTTGCCCATGAATGATTGAATTGCAGATTCAGACAGATATTTTCAGCCTTTTTTTACTTTTTTTACTGGGTTTGGATAGTTATCAGCTGGGAGCCAAATATAGAATTCTTTAGTACAAACTAATCTTCCTTTCTATTTTTTCTCCTTTTCTTGGAATCAATTTCTACTTTCTTACTTCTTATGGACATTGTTCTCAGGTTTTCAGACAGACCTTGGATTTAATTTATGGCTTTTTTTTTTTTAATTTATTTTATTTCTAGCTATCCTGAGATGGTGACTGGATTTTTCTTCATTCTGATGACCCTGCTTTGGTTTACTCGTGAGCCTGGCTTTGTGCCAGGATGGTCATCTTTTTTTGAGAAGTAAGTGAAATTCCCTAAACAACTGTACAGGAATATGGCCTTACTTCTGGCTTTCTGCAATAAGTTTTGGCCTTAAAAGATCATTGGCTGCTTTTAAAAAGGTGCTGAAAAATGAAAGTTTTCTTCAAAAATCAGGATTTTTGCTTTTTAAACTAAATCTGTTCACATCGTGGTAAATTGCATTCTTTCTCAGTAAACAGAGTGAATTAAGTAGAAAATGTAAAATAAGCATATTACAAATGTAAAAAAATAGGAGGGTCAGATTCTGAAGTTAAAGAACATTTTAGCGTATTCATAGAGAAGCTGTCACTGGAATAGATTGCAACTATATTTCAGATCAAATTCTTTTTCAATTTTAGTTTGAAATAATTTTTGACAAAAAGTATATTTTTCTGAAGATAAATTTTATCAAGAAAATGTCAATTTTAATTAAATATTACACAGACTGGCGACTGAAGCAAATAATTTTTCTTTATTTTAAATAATGTTGAAATATATTATATTAAAAGCAACTGTATCACACAATGCATACCAAATAAGTGATTTGAATTTAAATTTTCTTTACATTTTTACTGCATACAATTTTAAAAATTTTTCATCTTAATTTTGACAGAAAAACTATTTCTAATATTGGGATTTTATGAGGATCTCTGGAGTTTGGCACTCCCCAAAATACTTTTTCAGAATGAGTTTTAAATGTTTTATTTAAAATCAATCTACAGTTCATTTCTAAAGAACCACTTGGGTTTGACTTTTCCCCAGAATGTGTTTACTGTTTCTTGCTTCCAGTAACCACAATATTTTTCTGTACTTACAAGTTAATAGATTCGTAAGCCAATAGGGATTTCTTTTTTTCACTGGAATACTAAAAATTGTTCAGCAGTGATTGAGGTTGGCTACAAGAGTCAGTTTAATAGATGGGGAAAAAAATCCAATTTGTACGCTCAGTATACAGACATATTTTTCTAGTGGGCTGTCAGGAAGACTTCAGATGTAGAAATACAACGTTACCTGCAACAATTTGCATGGAGACGTGTACCTGGTTTGGAAACGTTTCTGCTAATGCGTTTTTATGATAAATCCACCGTTTTTTTCCTAGGAAAGGGTACCGGACTGATGCCACTGTCTCTGTATTTCTTGGTTTTCTCCTTTTCCTGATTCCAGCAAAAAAGCCATGTTTTGGGAAAAGGGAAAAAGGTGAGGAGGATGCAGGGGGGGTGGGGAGAGTTGGGGGAAGAGATCTGGCACATTTTCCATTGCCTTTAATGACATTTTTTCTGTTCTCTGTAAAACGTTCCATGAAGAGATTTTTATTGTGGAAGGTCAGGATTCAATTTCTCCTCTGATACCAGCCCTTCCTACATCAAGCCCCCTTTTATTGTTGCTCTAGTTCATATTGTCTCATCCAGCAGATGACAAATAAATCTGGCATATCTGAGGCCACCACCTCTTCTGTCTTAATGTAGTTATCAAAATTTAGGACTGAGTTTTAGGAAAGTTCAGACCACATGGAGAACTACAATGCAGATGTTCGCAAAACTGGCTGAAGATAAGCTCTAGTAAATAATTTGGTCATCACTTTTACAGCAGAAATAATTAATAATGCCATAAAATAAACATGAGAGCAGTCAGTAAATGTCAGACAAAGTTCTAATTTTGCATAATTCTTCTCTCACAGTGTTCTTTATAATAATAATGATTGCTATTTCACATCCAAGTTTGGGTAGCACTCAGTGGTTTTGTTCAGACTTTCAGCACTCTATGAAAATAGAACTGCCTGCATAGAGTCTTACATAGAGATTACAAATGTATATAAGTACATTTATTTTTTTATACTGACATGTATTATGCAGCATTTAGGAAAAACTACACTCTCTAACTCCTACTTCAAGAAAATGCTCGGGCACCTATAAAATATAATGTCTTCAGATAAAACCTAGGAGTATAAAAGTGCTTTATCGAGCTTCATGGCCTGTCAGAGAGAGAAAATGCCCTTCTTTGAGAGAAAATAATGCCATTGTAACTCCATATTTCTAGTCCATAGATAGTTCGCACATACATATATGGAACAGAGCATCGTACCTCTAAAAGCTATAGAGTGAAACACAAGGGTTTATAACTACTCACAACAACACAGCAGCCAAGGGGAATTCAGGACATTTGGAATTCATGTACTGCATTTTCTAAGGCTGAGTTAACCAGAGAGACAGGTTGCGTGCTTCTTCTTCACCCCTCTCACAGATAGTTCTTGAGATAACTCCCATGGCTACTACATTATTCCTACTAGTGAGAAAAATATGAAGATCTTTGCAAAAAGGCCAATGTAATACTGATCACACACGTGCTTTATTTTGATATAGGAGATGGTGAAAAGTCGACAGACATCAACACACTGGATCCCATCATCACCTGGAATGACTTCCAGAAGACCATGCCCTGGGAGATTGTAGTGTTGGTAGGAGGAGGTTATGCCTTAGCAGCTGGATGCAAGGTACTGATTTAGATTTTATCTTCCACCCTAACAAAAAATCATAAACCTGGATTTTCACCCCTTTGTATGCTCCCCAGTTTGGTTTTACAATATGGATACTTCCAAGTTTGTGCATAACCTAGTCGCTTCTTCCTGCACTTAATGGATAGCTATCTAGCTAACAAAAAGGTGGTTAGGGCTCAAGTCAATCGTGTAAGCATCTGCCATTTCAAATGCTTTAGAGTACCTACAGTACCTAGTACCTGCAAGGCTGACAGACATAACACAAGATCTGAGGGAAACCTTTCTCAACTAGCAGCTATCCAGACAGAGGGGGAACATGTCTGCTGCCACTGGATGCTCCTCTTCAGGCAACTGAGTCAGCTCCTAGCGCTGACTGGACAAATATACTCCAGGCTCTCCTGACTATGTCTATGCTCAGTGTTATTCATGAACACACTTCCAGCTCTGCTATAGACTCCCTCATGTAAACAATTACATTTGTGTATTTTAATACACAATACCGTACAACCCTTCACCAACAATTTGCAATACTCCAGTCCACATGCTGAAGAAAGAGGGAAGATCAGCCTCAGTGCCCTTTCAATGTTATTGACTGCTAAATGTATCTCTTTGTTACTACGGACAACTGTTTCATTAGGCACTGCAGTGAAACCCAGTTTACTGAACAAAAGAAAATGCAGAAAGCATTGGCCTAAACTTTATTTTCTGATGGAATTCTCTGATGCAAACTGCCCCAAAGAGAAAAATCTATTTTACAAACATACTGAGTATTTAGGAATTCTTGCTCTTCTGTCCTTCCCGCAGACCTCTGGCCTCTCCACATGGATTGGACACCAAATGCTCTCCCTGAGCAGCCTTCCCTACTGGGCTGTAACTCTGCTGGCCTGCATTTTGGTGTCCCTTGTAACAGAGTTTGTTAGTAATCCAGCAACCATAACGATCTTTCTGCCTATTTTATGCAGCATGGTGAGTAAAAACAATGACTTTTTTAGTCTGTTGTTTCCTGATGGGCTCGTGGAAATGTTTCATGACGTCAGAGTGTTGGCACTCTGTTCACATAAAACCCAGCCTCGATTCCCAAGCTACTGTTCTGCAGTCCTGGGCTAAGGAAAAATAACAAACTCGGGCAGCCAAAAGCATATTTTAGCACAAAGAAACTCATTCAATACCTCTCAGACAAAGTGAAAACATAGCTCCTGCACTGAAGGATGCACAGTCTTAAGTACAGCAAAAGATGACAATGCTATCAACAATGCTATCGGTGAAGTCCGTATAAAGCTTGAGGTACTCTTATCAATCCATTAGTTAGTAGTCACCCACTCATGACATCTAAGAAGAGACTGTAGTAGTGGATTTTATATCAGATTTAAATGTGTTCAAGAGGGTGATCTGGTAAGCATACTATCATCCTACATGGAAAGCAGAGATGTTTGTAAGGGAGAGAAAAAAATCAGGAAACTGGTGACAAAGACAGAAGAAAGAGATACAAATTTCACTTTAAATTGGAACAGTTTAAATTAGAAGCGGTTATAGAAAACTGTCTTCTTTCTCTTCTTTTATGTAATGTTAAGCAGAATGCAGGTTGTGTTTCCCTGTTATAGCAATCTTATGGGATTGTCCCAAAGTACATTATTTGAACAGCTCTGAGTTAATGTGAAGATATGGTCAGATGAAAACAGTTATGGTTGTACACCTTACAAGTTCAAATTTACCTCTGTTCCATTCCAGAAAGAGATTATTCCAAAGGGAAATTTAGAACAGTAATCTACTTTTAGTAGTCTGAACTGTCATGTTAAGGCAGTTTCTCTTTTTTTTTTTTTTTGACTGTAAAAGTAATCTGGAGACACTTTCCAAAACGAAGTTAACCTAGTGAATACCTTTCCCTCTCCCTCTGACATAAAACTAGGCCATAACAATGTAAACGAAAATGCAAAATTTCATGACTACTGAAGGCTGCAGTGGAAGAACAATTCTTTAGACCACTATAAAGAATATTCCATCACCACTGTCTTCTCGCCATGCAAGTTTGGAACATGAACAAGTAGTTCTCTTAACCACTGCTCAGGAAGACTTCACGTAATGGTCTCAGTATTTCCAGCACCTGAAAGAAGCAAGTTCTCCATATAAACCTGTTGTGACTTCTCTTGGATGAATACCGAAGTGGCAGACAGTGTAAAGACCCAGAAGACACAACACAGAATAGCACACAGAACGAGTGGGAGAAAGAACACAGATGGCTTCACAGTAGCAATCTCCACCCTCCCTCCATGTGAATTGTCTCAAGAGAAGAGACAAGCCCAAGTCTCAAGAGAGCAAGCCCAGCTCCAAATTATAGCACTACTCTACTCTAAAAAACACCTCTAAAAAGATTTTGACACTTAAGTTTAGAAACTGGGGAGATACAATTCACAGAAACTTACCTTCACATAAATTGGAGAGAGTTCCTTCATCCTAATTGTGAACAGTGGCTTTTATTGGTTAAGTAAGCGAAGCACCTCTCTCCCTCTCTCTTTCCAGTCAGAAACCCTGCTTATCAACCCTTTATACACCCTGATTCCTGTCACCATGTGTATCTCATTTGCTGTTATGCTGCCAGTGGGTAATCCTCCAAATGCCATTGTCTTCAGTTATGGGCACTGCCAGATTAAAGATATGGTGAGTCTTGAAATTGGGTATATCCTCTCACGGTTCATGCAACCTCAACAGCTTGTCCCCACATCCAGCAGCCAATAATAGTAATGAAGATATTGGTGCTAATATAAAGTCATATCAATCTCCACTGCTGTTACGGGACTGACCTGTCAGGTTAACATCCACACACCTGCTGTAGGATATGCACATTTCTCACCTTTATTTTTTATTAATGTAAAGGTCTAAATAGTTATCAAAGAACAGGAGTATCCAATACTTTGCATTGACCTGTTAAGACAAGAGCAGGAGAGCATGAGAAATTAGATTTATCACATAGCTCCACAGTAAGTCATGTAGTTACCACCCTGCTATTCCTCATTCTGATTATCTGATTGAGAAGTTCAAGTGCCAAACTAAGCAGTTTTCCAATGAGCTGCATTGACTATCACTCACTCCTGAACATTCCCACAATGTACACTCAGATACATAACACTCACCATGCTTTTTTTGGCTCTAGAAATCACTATACATAATTTACCACACTACATATAAGTCAAAACACATATGCACATACATCCTACTGCCTTCTTTTTTCTATGTAAACTGGTTTTGATCAAGTTGTCATTGATCTTGTTCTGATGCATTTTGCTTTTGCAGGTGAAAGCTGGCCTGGGTGTAAATCTGATTGGTCTGGCTGTTGTCACAGTGGCAATTAACACTTGGGGAATTAGACTCTTCCAGCTGAATACCTTCCCAGAATGGGCAGCGGTCAGCAACATCACTAGCCAAACATAATCTTCCATGAAAAAAAAAAAAAAAAGAAAAGAAAAAGAAAAAAGTGCAAGACCAAAGCGAGTTGGGACAAAATATTAAACCTACATTGCACATACGAAAGAAAGGAGAAAACCAGGATCCTTACCAAACCATTAAGAAAATGCACTTGGAGTTCTTCTGCATAAGCTTTTCAGTTCCAGAAATCAGCATGAGTTAAAAGGAGATTAGCTTTGCTCTGTTGTTGCTTTCCCTGTGATACTGTAACTTCAAAAAATCCCCTCTCCTCAAAATTCTCTGACTATGGCTTTTTCATGCCCTGGAACAATTTTGTAAGACTTGTAAAACAGAGGGTATAGAACTCCAATGACAGAAGACAAGTATACATAATTCGTGTACTCAGTAGTAGGATATTCAGTCCTACCATTGACTCCTACAGTGAATGAAGTGTGAGATTTCTCAAACCCAGAGTTTTATAAGCCTACTTCTTTTAAAGGCAAATTATTCTTCTTCTTTTGAGGTGACTATGTTGGAAAAAACCACTTGCCTACCAAATCGATATGGCCTGGACAGAAATACAGCTACCAATTACCAGCTACAGCACTTCAAAGGAATAATAGAAATCACCAAACAGGAAGAAGCCTACTTGGAAGGAAAATGTTTTTTTTTTTCACAGCACTACTATAAAGTTTCCAACATTGCACTACTTGCAACTCCGCTTTGAAAGGAAGAGCTTCAGAAACAGAAAGTTCTGTTCAATACCTTCTTTCCTTATCATTGTACTGCAGTGGGAGCTTTTTCAGCAGGGGAATCCGTGACTAGCAAAACCTTACCAGACTAACAGACCCACTGCTCACCTCTTTCTTTGGCTGCTGTTTAGACAGTCACGCAGTTACAATTCCCCTGACAGAGAAAGTACAATCTCATCCAAGAAGGCACTCAGCGCCACTCCATGAGTAAGAAGGGAGAGGGCTGAACTGGAGTGGTGCTGGTGTATCTCCCCGTTGTGCACATTCACTGAACATCCCACTCGCCTGCTCTCTTACAGCCCAGAGAGCAGGAACTTCAAATGTAGGAAACACTGACATAGAGCAGATAGCTACCAAACCAAAAGGCCAATCTCTTTATCACCTGCAAAGTGAATGCCCTGCTTTTGTGACCGGATCCTTGTGGTACTCAGAAAACCTTCTCTTGTATGATGACCTGGTTTTAATAATTTCTTTAATGTCAGAGCATTTAAGCTGTATATTAAGATGATTGGATCTCATGTAATCACACGGTCTATATATACTTTGATGAATCTTTATGTTTTTCACTTATAATCTACGCTCTTTAGATGTTAGTGTGAATGTCTACTCTGCAAAAATAAAATGTCAATAAAAATTATTCACTACTGCACATTCTGCTGCTCTATGAAAATCTAAATAGGATACATTTCACCTCATAACCCACCAAGCCCTTAGGGAAGTTGTGTTGAGACAGCAGGTTTACTGCTTCTGTCAAAACAGAGGGATCCTGCTGACTTGTCTTGGAAATAAACAGATATAATAAGAGGTCATAGGGTGGCAGAGGGGAAGCAAAATGGGAAAATCACAAAACCGTGTCCTAGCCTTCGCATCAAAAGTAGGCGGCAGCATCCTTTAGCAAAATAATTGCTATCCATAGTAGTTCCTGTAAAACTGATTTTGAAAAACAAATTTTGTGAAACAATGGTTCAGTGTACTCCCATGACTTTCTAATCCATAAAAAAAGACCTCAGCCTCACTTTTTTTTCAACTCTTCTCACCTCCCAGTTGCTGTGTTCACCCTGTCCTGAGCCTGCTTCTCTGCTACAATCCCGCATACAAAACTCACACCTCTTTCTGGGATCCAAATCCTCCACATCACTCTGGCTCCTCTTCCTGGGTGTCTTCCTGCTCCCCAGCAAGTGGCTCCTACTGGGCACAGACCCTGATGTAGTGCTCAAAGCAGAGGCACCCTGCCCTCCCTCCCAGCACAAGCTGCAGTTCTCCAGTAAGCTGCACCCGGTGCTGAATCCGCTAAAGCAGGAGAAAGGGGCTGCAAAGTCTGTCCACCAATATGGGCAACTTTCTACATGTACAAGCAATTCAGTGGGTGGGGGTGTCTGCAGTGTCAAGGGTTCCGTCCCCACGCACAACAAGCAGGACATCTATTTGTTCACAGTCCCTACAATTACTTTCAACCATTCTCCCCCTGCCAAGAAACTCTCTTTCTGGCTGGATCTCTTCCAAAGGCTTTAGCTGCTCTGCGCCTTTTACTGTGCACTCATCTTCTAATCCTTTTCACTTCACGCTTCATCCACCACCATCTTCAAATTGCCTAGCTGCTCAGCCACAAATCACTCTCCACCGTCCTAATACTTATTGCTCAGCTCAGCTCCCATCAGGCCTTGCCATCCCTCACCTTTCCCAGGGGATATGAACACAGGATATTTTCATTTGCAAGAGAGTCGAGCAGCTGGCGTGCCAATCAGCTTTAGGGAGAACCAGGATTACTCACAAATCAAAGAAGGTGGCCACCAACCCTCCTAGGCAATAACACAAATAGCACTTCGTAATGGAAATTGCTTCGCGCTGGTTGTACAGCTCAAGCAGTATTTCTTCAGAAACTTTTCCATGAGCCTCTGGCATAGTTTGTGTCTCATGAGATTGGTGCAGAGAAATTTGGAGTGGACTCGGGCAAGGAGTTTCCCCAGCAGCCTTCCCTCCTGTTTTGGTGCTCTCAGCACACTTCCATGTTTGCTATTGTTGGCACTTGTTACTGTCACGTCTCAACAGGCATTTGCAGGAAGACACTGTGTTGTATTGGCTCTTTTTCCATATCAGATCAGTCAGTGAATGCATCACAGCCACATTCTGCCCTTAGACGTACAGGGACAATTTCCTTCATTTCAACAAAGACATAAGAAAGTACATGAGAAAATATACATTAACTAATGTATACGAGCTATATACTATTTGATCTTACAGTTTTATAGTATCTTTCACTAGAATCCTATTAAGGCTACATATATTTTTTTTTCACAGTGATATAAAACCCGAACAATTTAACTGAAGTAAACTGAGGTGATTTATACTGAGCAATTCTTCACTCTGTAGCTAATAGAATAATTTTTAATTTCTCAGGGGAAAAAAAGCAGGGCTTGATAGCTATACTTAATACTTGTACACATGTTGTTCAGTTCTCTCTGGTTTGGAGAAAATGGGAATAATAGATTTAAAACAGGCTATTCTTTTTTTTTCATACATTGATTAGTATCTTTTTACTTGGGTTGCATCTTTGAACCCAAAGGTGCAGTTGTCAAAGAAGAGTTCTAATCAGTGTGATGAAAGGTTGCAGGATCTCTGATTTCACGCAGAAAACCAACAGTAAGCTCCAGTCCAGCATCTGGGTTCACAGGGTAGGAACGTTACTAGTGTAGTTATGGTGTTAATCAATGACTTACAGGAATGAGGTATTTAGGTATTTTCCAGATGCCTAGACTAAAGGCAGAATCACTTTGGCGGGAACATCTGCTCTAAAGGCCATTTACAAAATTTGTTTTATTTTTTGAGAAAGTAAAATTGACCATCTGTGATTATTGTATGTGTCAGGAGAAAAACCAAATAACATCCACAGCTATTTTATCTCAGTCCAAATTCAATAAAAATGACCTTGTTTTGGGACTTTGAGAAGTAAAAGTTAGCATATACCACTAAGATGTGCTACAAATAGAACTAAGTATCTCTTGTCCCTGTGAAATAAGAAGAGCTGTTCAGGAAATCTCCCTGTGGAGTTTACCAGTCACACATGCACTCCAACAACCCCCATCACTTCCTAATATTCCATATAGTTCTGCATCACATACAGTGAATATTGATTTTTACATTCGAATACCAATTCTCAGTCGTGTTTCTGCAAACACAGATACAATCTAGGTTTACGAAATCAACTCCATATTAATTCTGAAAATTTCAATTTCTTCCTTTGCAACATTTCATGAGTAGTCTAAGGGCCGCGTAAAATCTGGGCCGACAGCAGTCTGGGCCCTTCAAAGCCCATTTCCAGATGCCCGGCATGTATAACAAATCTTTCCAAGAAAGCATGCATAGAGGAGTTGTAACACGGAGGAGCCATTGGTGCACACAGCTGCCAGACCCACAGGACAAAGGCAAACCAGGAAGGAGAACCACAGGGGAAAAATCCTGCCCTCACAAAGGTAATAATAAATTCTTTGAGTGATACCACAACCCCTGTAGCAGCACCACTGAGAAATGTCCTGTGCTGCCAGATCAGCACGATGTTACTTTACTCATCAGAAATCACTGTGAAGAGTGACAGTCTACATTAACAGGAGTCACGTATCTTTACCCGAATTCATAATGAAGGTTTCTGATGTAGACAATGCCACCTAATGTAAAAATACAAAGACAGCAGCACCAATGAGAAATGTCCTGTGCTGCCAGATCAGCATGATGTTACTTTACTCATCAGAAATCACTGTGAAGAGTGACAGTCTACATTAACAGGAGTCACGTATCTTTACCCGAATTCATAATGAAGGTTTCTGATGTAGACAATGCCACCTAATGTAAAAATACAAAGAAAAAAAGAGTTGGCTTCATTAAACTTTTCTCTGTCTTTGAGTAATTCCTCTGAAGTACGGTCCATTTTTACAGAAGGTGGCAGGAGATCCTAGTGAGTTACCTGGGTCGAATGGGGTTAGCAAGGCCAATGCCAGAGCCCTGAGTGCCTTCACGGCGCTGGCCAGTCTCACCAGGGACTTCCACCCATACCTTCTTCCATCAGGCCCATGAGCTCCACTTAAGCACAAACCCGAAGTTCCAGGCTCCTTTGGCCTTGTCTCTTGGATGGATGCTAAGCCCATGCTGTAGCTCATCTCCAGTCAGCTCTCTGGCTCTGAGTCCTTTTGCCCCAGAGACTTCTTAGAAAGGACATTAGGCCTAGTTCACCCCCTTGCTGTGCCTGGGGATGACAATGGATCCCACTATTAGCCACTGGAGCTGCCTGCTGTGTGCAGACCTCTGGGGCTGTGCCTTACCGGTGAGGGCACTGACTGCATTGGAATCACCCTTGGCTACTGACTTTGTAACAAGAAGGGCCTTAATAGGCACATCACATCAGCTGCAAAAAGGAAATCTAAAAGAAATGCTGAGGGAGCTGGTTCATGTAATTGTAAGGCCACTCTATTGTCTTCGAAACATTATGGTGATCTAGGGAAGCCCTTGAGGACTGGAAGAAAGCAAAAGTCACTCCTATCTTCAAAGAGGAAGATTTGGTGAACTATGGGCTGGTCAGTCACACTTCAATCCTTGGGAAGGTGATGGAGCAAACCTTCCTGGAAGCTGTTATCAAACATACAAAGGACAAGAAACTGATTGGGAGTACTCAGCATGAATTTATGCAGGGGAAACGATGCCTGACCAGCCTGGCACATGTGTAATAAAATGGCTAGATAAAATGGTGGATGAGGGAAGAGAAACTGATGTTGTTTGGCAAGGCTTGAAACGGCCTCCCCCAACAATCTCACAGAGAATTTGAGGAAGCATGGAAAGGTGGACTGAAATAGCTGAAATTCTGGGCTTAAAGAGTTATGGTCAGTACCACAAAGTCTAGCTGGAGACCAGTCTCTAGTGGTGTATCCCAGGGGAAAATACCTTGGCCAATATGAATTAAAGAACACTGGCATATTTACTAATGGCCTGGAGAATAGAGTGGAGTGCACCCCTGGCAAATTTGTAAAGAGTACAAAGTTAGGAAGAATGGTTGATGCACAAGACGGCTGTGCTGTCTTTCAGAAGAACCTTCACAAGCAAGAGAAATGGACCAACATGAATCTCATTAAGTTCAACCAAGGGAAATGCAAAGTCTCATACCTAGGGAGGAATAAACCCACACAGCAGTACAAGCTGGAGCTGTCTAGTTGAAAATCAGCTTTGCAGAAAAGGACCTAGAGGTCCTAGTGGATAAGTTGAGCATGAGTCAGGAATACGCCCTTCAGGCAAAGATGGTCAACAGCACCCTGAGCTGCATTAGGCAGTTGAGGGAGGAGGTAATCCTTACCCTTTTCTTAGCCCTGGTGAAACATATCTGGACTGCTACGTCCAGTTCTGGGCCTCCCAGTACAGGAGGCACATGAGCATAATGGAGCAAGCAGTGTCCAATGGCCACAAAGATCAAGGGATGGAGCGCACAGCATGAGACTCCAGTTTCATGCTCCAGAGGCTCCAGTTCTGTGATATCAAATCCACGTTACTGAAGGTCTGTGAGGTAAACCCACCATCTTTATTTGAGCTCTGGTGCCCAGCAAGCTAATAATTAGTTTTGCTATCTGGCATTTTTATATTTTCAGTATTAACCCTTTACTGTGTTCAATGGAAGATGGTTTACAAGAGCCTTAGGGCAGCATTTTACATTACAAGGTAACAGTCTCAGTTCAAAGTAAATACTTCACAAGTCTGTTAGTGGCTCATATTATTCCTTTCCTCCTCTTTTGCCTCAACCCTTCAGCTCCTAGGACATGTTTAAAAATAATCAATACATGAAAATGAAGACAATTACTTTTAGCAACGGAAAAAAGACTGCATATTTTAGCTGGCAATTCCAGCTACCCACATAGGCATTTTGAACATGCAGAAATTCACAGTACTCATGTTAAGTAGGTAACTAGCTCCTAAGTATCTTGAAGGTTCATTCATCCTTTACAACCTGCTATGACACCACTGCATCTAAAGCCTTCTGAGCCCTCAGGTGCAAGATCTGCATCAAACAGTCATTATCTGTGTGCACTCTCCATCCTCTCAAACATAAGGTTAACCTTTACTATTGTCTAGGATAGCCTCAGGCTGAATCAGTTATGTAAAACATGTTATACGTAGGAACTGTGTTATAATGTTATCCAACTCTCCAGCTGACTATGCAGGACAAAAAAAGACAGCGTAAGCTAAACCAGAAAGTGTTGCAAACAGTGTGGAACACATAAGAAGTCCCGTCTTTAATATTAATGAGCGTATGTTTCTACAGCACTACAGCTGTAGCTGGTTCACTTTATAATCTGATAGGACAGAAAAAAAAATCCTAACATCTGCTTGGAATGCTCAGCTGAAAGCTCCAACTCCAAATTACAGTTTTAGAGTAACAGATGCCTGTTTGGCAACAAATAGAGATTTTGAATATTATTTCCCTTCTCATCTACATCTAAAGAGAGAAAATAACATAAGGCATGTTTGAGGAAAGAAATAATCCAATTTTAAACACTAATATAATTTTATATGACAAGCAATGGGTTAGAGACAGAATTTTTCAATAATCTCAATATTCAAGAATAAAACTGTAAGAGCCAGGGGTGGGGCTGGGGGAATTAAGTTCACCACATTAATGAACGCATTAAAACAGCTGTGCAGTTCTGTCTCACTCTATGGAAAAGCGCTTGTGTGTGGAAGACAGTTCCTTCAGTCTGGTCTGAGCTCTATGAAGTCTAATGGAAACCCCTTTCAAAGCCCAGAGTGTACACTACTATTTCACAGAGCTGTACTTTATTTGTGAACTCCCTTCACCAAGAACATTTTTTGTGTCTTTAACACATGCTGCTACTGCAAGGTTTCTCATAACTAATGTTAGGTGGTAAAAATAATTTCTCCTTGAGTTTTCTGAGTGTTTATTTTAGGGAGACTTGTTAATGTAGCTAGTAAGACTGGCTGATTTGAGACAGCTTTTAAACTGGCCAAAATACTCACTAGCAATGATTGAAAGCTTTTAGGTCAGCTACCAATCTCAGCACAGATGGTGAAAGGAAGGATGGTAAATTACAGGTGCAATAATTCTCATATATATGTATTCAAAGCCTTTAAGAAGGAGAATCTTTCGATGAGAAATATTTTCTCCATGGGAGGACTGCATCGTGGAAGAACTTTGCCATCACCACAATGTGGAAAAGGAAGTGAAAGTTTGGCATAAGGTATTTTGGAAATGTGTCTTTGCTGATTCAGAGAAAACTCCTGATCTGGGACTCCACCCAGATGTATTTGAATTAAAGGCTCTGGGGTACAGGGCAAAAATGACACCAGGTACATGGGAAGTCCTGTACTTATAAGCTTTCATGCTATGCTTATTTCAAGCAGCACAGTCCAGTGGGTCTATAGAGCAAAATAGTTAACGTGCAAAGCTTGGGATATTTTACTTCTGAATGTTTCTAGACCTGTCTAATGGACAGGTTTAGTCCCATAGAGATCAAAGTACATCTTTTGGTTTAATCTCTTCTGAGAGGAAACCAGACCACGTACTCTACAGTTTTCCTCCGACGAGAATGAAAACATGGTAAAAAGACAATTCACTTTGAAGGGACAATATTTATCCTAACTAAAACACTAACAGAGAAGCATTCTAGGTCTGTGTATTTGGTTTGCATGGCAAGGTTAGGGTAACGGAGGGGGCTACAGGCATGGCTTCTGGAAGAAGCTCTAGAAGCTTCCCCCATGTCCAATGGAGCCAATGCCAGCTGGCTCCAAGACAGACATGCCACAGGCCAAGGATGAGCCCATCAGCCACAGTGGTAGCATCACTGTGATAACATATTTCAGTAGTGGAAAAAAAAAAACCTGCACAACTGCAGCTGAAGAGAGAATATATGAGAAAAACAACTCTGCAGACACCAAAGTCACTGAAGAATGAGGGGAAGGAGATGCTCCAGCAGCCAGAGCAGAGAATTCCCTGCAGCTTGCAGTGAAGACCATGGTGAGAGAAGCTGTCCCCCTGCAGCCCATGGAGGTTAATGGTAGAGCAGATTTCCTACTTACAGCCTGTAAAGGACCCCACACCAGAACATGTGGATATGCCCAAAGGAGACTGATGCCGTGGGAAGCCCATGTTGAAACAGGCTCCTGGCAGGACCTGTGGACTTATGAATAAAGGAGCACATGCTGGAGCAGGTTTGCTGCTAGGACTTGTGATCTCATGGGGGACCCACATGGCAGCATTGTTTCTGAAGGACTGCACACTGTGGCAGAGACCCACGCCGAAGCAGTTCATGAAGGACCATCTCCTGTGGGAGACGGGAGTCCTTCCTGGGAGGAAGAGTGTGAGGAGTCCTCCCCCTGAGAAGGGAGGAGCAGCAGAAACATATGATAAACTGACTGTAACTCCCATTTCCCATCCCTCTGCACCACTGGCAGGAAAGAGGTAGAAAAAAATCAAAACTAAAGTTAAGCCTGGGAAGAAAGGAGGGGTGGGGGGGAGATGTTTTTTATATATTTATTTTCCTACTGATCAGTAAAAAAATAAATTAACTTCTCCCCAAGTGAAGTTTGTTTTGCCTCTGATGGTAAATGCTGACTGATCTCCCTGTTCTTATCTCAACCCCTGAGCCTTCCATTATACTTTCCTCTGTCCAGCTGAAGAGGGAGTAATAGAGCAGCTCTGGTGGGCACTTGGCATCCAGACAGGGTCAGCCCACCAGAGTGCTTTAATCAAGAGCCTGAAGGAGTGAAGACGACAATTCTCTGTGGTTGTTTCTCCTATTTGTCTGTAGTGGTCCATAACCAGGCATTGTTAATAAAAGCAACGAGAACATCTTTCCAGTACAATTCTTTGTCCTTCATGTCCTGCAAAAGACTGTTAAGTGGACTCAGTGATTTAAACCAACTTAGAGTTGATAGGACTCTATTTTAAAGAAAAAAATTGATAGAATGTTAATAAAATTTAAATCTGTTCAAAGTACTGCAATATTTTCTTCAGAATTTATGACAGAATTTGTGCAAAACAACCATTTCCAAAGGCAGACTTTACCTTCCATTCAAACGGAACAAGACAGTGCTACAGTACAATCTGTATTTTCTCACACAACAGGTTTTTTAGTGGCAGCAGTGGGTGAAGAGGAACATACCAGACAAACAATAAGGGGGACAGCAGATAAATGGCTCTAAATCTGAGGAAATATATGGTAGACAATCAACCAAATGCAAAAGCAATAGGCTGAAGACCATGCACGGGAATGAGGAAGTAATGAGAATACTTGACATATTTGATAGAAATATTAATCTCTAGCCTTTACTCCACACCAAAAGCCAGTAAAAAAGCATAATTGGAACAAGTACATAAACCGGACCATTAAGTACATGAAGTGGTTCGGATTCATAATGGGACTGCCAACCTCCACATACCCCATTACCATTTATGGAAGATAACGCCTCTCCCCCATCTTTCCCATCACTCTAGAAACATCCTCAAGGAACCAAGCATAAGGGAAAGAAGAGAAAGAGACATTAATAGAAAAAACAATGAATTTGAAACAGAGTGTAAAAGGCCATCAATTTTAACCTATTTGAAATCAGCCATGTTTGTGCAAATTCTGCACCACTGGAAGTGATCATTTAACATAATGGAAAAAGCAGGAGCTCCCACTGTCCCCCCAGGTTCATAGTTTGACAAATGAACTTTCCCATCTCCAATGATAGAATGAGGATCTCAGGGACACAATAAATGAGAAGAAAACATGAAAATTACTTCCTGCCGCATTTAATTTCTTTTGCCATGTTCCAAGAACTAGGGTATTACAAAGTGTGAGGTACGCATAGTAACAGGACTAACAGGACTCCAGTTGGATCAGGTAAAAATGGGTTACAAAATATTAGGAAAAGCAATAACGGAAAATACAATCTTACGATCTCATCCAGTCACATATCAGCTGAAAATCCAAATTCTGAAACCCTTGAAACTCAGTCCCAGGAAAAGTTCATGGCTGTTCTTTCAAAAGAAGGACATTTCAGTTCTAGAAGACTAAAGTGGAGGAACCTCCCATGCCAATCCTCTACTTGATCTTGGTTGCCTGAAAGGTAAATTGTATCCTTGATGCACACACAGAAGTGAACTGGGTAACATTGCTCTCCTAGGACTTGTCACTAGGAGGCTTCTTCTTAGCTTCCACATCCTTCTTAAATTCTTCAAGCTTCTTTGCAATGTTAGGAATCTTCAAAGACAAAATAGAAAAACAAACGAAACCCACATAAATTAACAAAACATCCCGAGCTACATAAGCCTCAGCAGGTTCAGGTACATAAGCAGATGTACAGGCTCATAAGCACGGCAAGAAATTCTATGAAGTTTAAACTGTTTTCTAAAAGATACATGCTTCCAGGATCTGTTACCTTGCATAGAGGTTAAAAACAAAGCAACATCATGCAAACAGCAGATGAAAGCACGTCACATGAGACTTCAGGAAATTTCAGATTGTTAAGACTGAAAGTTGACCAGTGATGATGGGAACAGGGGGGAGGAAAAAAAGATCACTTTTCAGGGAATTTAGTAAGACCAGTCTGACTTCCTCATCAAAAAGAGGACAAATTGCCAAGAATAAGTCAATTTAAACAGTGATTCAGACTTTAATAATGACTTCCAGAAGGGCAATTAGATGGTACTATACCACTCACAAACCAAGAGAAAAGATGTTTCAGAGCAGTAAATATGTTCAATAAATTTATGAAGAAATATTTCTCCTGGTCTATCTAGTGAAAACCAAAATTCTCCACTGGGGAACTCTACCCCATTGTAAATTGGAAACCCTCTACAGTTTCACACTTGATTGAAAATTCTGTTTACTGCTTGTGAACTTCAAAACTTCAGCTTTCTCTTGCAAATAAAAAGAATTTGATAAAGTAATTCAACTGTAAATTGAAAACTTTAAAAACTAAAGCAACAGCTTCTAAGGGCAAGGAAGAGATTATCTCATGACTCTAGCTAAAACCGGGAACTGACAATGTAGGACTGATTAAAATGAAAGTAAAGCAAAGCTTCTGCTGGTGGTTGTGAAAAAAATCATGGGCTTTTACTTCATATGTGACCTGGCTACAAGGCAGAAGTTAATCCAAAGACAGCAGTTCTCTCATTGAATGGTTTGAGATAATACAATACAGATAAGTACAGATGTTTCTCTCTTATCCTCCCTTTCAAACTTAATTTTGTTTGCTCAAACAGAGCTTAAGACCCCAGCCTGTAACACACCTGACATTTAAGCTAAACCAAGAAAACTCCACTGCTGTCAGCAGAACCCTCCATGTGCTTATAACTAAGCACATGTGCACACAGCTGCAGAATTAGGACCTCATTATGCAAACTTTATCTTAGATGTCATCAAAAACAAATAGTCTTTGATACCAGCGATAAAAATACCATGTTCATCCTGCAAGTCAGTGTTACATTCCCAGGGAACCATTTTTTGCAAATCAAAAGCGTAAGACCCCCTCTTGTGGCAATACTTTATTAGTGCTGCCAGAAAAGCACTACACCATATGTACAATATGTATTAATACATCCAAATATGTTCTTATGACTACATTTTTGTAACACTAAAACACATATTGGAAAGAAAAGGAGCTTTTTATTAGTACTCTTACTGGAGTGACTGGCGAGGAAGCATCACAAAAGTTTGTGCGTGAGCAAGGAGCAAAAAATAAGAATTCTGCAAGCAAAATTACTTGAATACTGAAGATGAAAGGAAACCAAAATCTAAATGTCAGAGATTTGAGCCTCAACAGCTTTTTTTTTTTTTCCCCACACTAGGCTGATGTAGATTGCTAAGAAAGAAAAAATGTTAAATTTCATTAACTCCTCTAAGTAGCACTGCTCTTACAAGGGATTCTGCTGACCCTGCAGAAATTAAAAGCTTGTACTGAAGACTCAGCTCTAATCTTCTACTCTCTCACAGTAAATCATCTCTGTACACTGCAAGAACTGAGGAAAGAAAGTTCACTCCTCTCACTGTGAGTAAAGTAAGACAGACAGACTGCAAGTCAGTATAGTGTTAGAAGTAGGAGCAGGTACTGAATCTTGAAGAAAAAGCTATTTTCAAAATTTATTTTCATTATTGGTACACAACAGAAATTCCAAATGCTCTGAAGATTTTTAAGCAGCAAACAGATATACTGGGTGGAGAACACTGTAAGCAGAGAAACTGAGTCAGGGGACCAGTACAATCCATGAACAGCTGCTAAACCTCTCCTGTTTCTCCTGTCTCTATTTATGTAGATGCCCGTTTACCATACATGTGCCATAGGGCCCCAACTGCAGTGAAGCCTCTAAGCATTACTCCATCACAGAGAAGTCGCCAAAGAGGTAGATGTTTTGGTTTTATTTACATTCAAGTTCATCTGTAACTGAAGTCAGTATGATCTGCATCCTGTTTAAATAAAATAAACCATGAAAATAAAGACTGATTCAGTTCCGATTAAGGGAAACAGCCTTATATTTTCAGTTTCACTCTGACAATACAAGGATACTCACATCATAGTTCTGAGCCAGATACATCCCAACCACATTGCCAAGAGTAAAACCAAGCTAAAAAGGAATAAAGGGAGAAAAAGAATAGTTAGCATCCTTCCACCAAAAGCATATTAAAATTGTATAAATAAAAATTTGCAAGTCATGTAAAAACTAAAGAGTTTCAATTCTACTTAATTGCTAATTTTCTTCTAGGGAGGTGCAATTTTACCCATCTTGAACATCAGGAAAACCTTACCATCATTTCCAAAATACAGCACAGCTGTGTTTTCACACAAATATCCAAGACTATTTGGATCAGATTATGATCATCTTTATAAAATTCTCTGCACACCCACAGAGGCAGCAACTCCTACAAAATGGGTAAGGTAGTGGCAGGGACCTACAAACCATGGAGCTGTTGCTCCATGCCTGGAAAGCCTAAAGCAACACCCCACTAAAACAATCACAGAATGGTCAGGGTTGGAAGGGACCTCTGGGGATCATCTAGTCCAATCTTCCTGCAGGTTCACCTAGAGCAGGTTGGACAGGATCATGTCCAGGCAGGTTTTGAATCTCTCCAGAGGAGACTCCACAACCGCTCTGGGCAGCCTATTCCAGTGCTCTGCCACTCTGAAAGTAAGGAAGTTTCTTCTCATGTCCAGATGGACATGAGAATACAACCTGTGTTCCAGTTTGTGCCTGTTGCTCCTTGTCCTTTCACTGGGTACCACTGAAAAGTCTGACCCCATCCTCTTGACACTCACCCCTCAGATATTTATAAGCATTGATAAGACTCCCCTGTCTTCTCTTCTCCAGGTTAAAGAGACCCAGATTTCTCAGCCTTTCCTTGGATGAGAGATGCTCCAGTCCCCTAAACATCTTTGCAGCCCTCCACTGCGCTCTACCAGCAGTTCCCTGTCTCTCTTGAACTGGGGAACACAGAACTGGACACACTACTCCAGATGTGCTCTCACTAGGCCACAGTAAAAGGGTAGGAGAACCTCCCTCAACTCCCAGGATACTGGTGGCCTTCTTAAGACACACTGCTGGGCCACGGGTAACTTGTTCACCTAGACTCCCAGGTCTTTCTTCGCAGAGCTGCTTTCCAGCAGGTCAACCCCTAACCTGTACTGGTGCACAGGGTTACTCCTCCTCGATTGCAGGACCCTACACTTGCCCTTGTGGAAATTCATTAGGTTCCTCTCCACCCAACTCTTCAGCTTGTCTATGTCTCACTGAATTGCAGCACGGCCTTCTGGTGTGTCAGCCACTCCTCAGTTTTGTTTCATCAGCAAATTTGTTGAGGGTACACTCCATCCCTTCATCCAGGTCATTGATGAAGATACTGAACAATACTGAAGATACTGGATGCAGTACTGATCCCTGAGGAACACCACTAGCTACAGGTCTCCAGGTAGACTCTGCACCGCTGCTTACAACCCTCTGAGCTCTGCCCTTCAGCCAGTTCTCAATCCACCTCACTGCCCACTCATCCAACCCACACTTCCGAAGTTTACCTTTCAGGATGTTAGAGGAGACAGTGTCAAAAGCCTTGCTGAAGTTGAGGCCGACAACATCCATTGTTCTACCCTCATGTATGAGTCCATGCTGACCAGTCCTGACAACATTTTCCTACATATCCTTAGAGATGAACTGTTCCATCACCTTTTCAGGGATGGAGGTGAGGCCAATTAGCTTGTAGTTTCCTAGGTCCTCCTTCTCGTCCTTTTTGAAGACTGGAGTGACATTGGCTTTCCTCCAGTCCTCAGGCACCCCTCCTGCTCTTCATGACCCTTCAAATTTGACCAGTGTTATGGCTTAGCAATAACATCAGCCAGCTCCTTCAGCACTCATGAGTGCATCCTATCAAGACCCAAGGATCTGTGGGCATCCAGCTTGCCTAAATGATCTCTAACCCAATCCTCCTCGACTAAGAGAGTCTTCTTTCCTCCAGACTTTCTCTCTTACCTCCAGGTACTGAAATTCCTTAGGGCCAGTCTTAGCAATAAATACAGAAGCAAAGGTGGCATTAATTAACTCTGCCTTCTCTGTATCCTCAGTCACCGGGTCACCCACCTCATTCAGCTGCAGGCCCAGATTTTCCCTAGTCTTCCTTTTGCTACTGATGTACTTGAATAATCCCATTTTGTTGTCTTTTACATCCTTTGCCAGATTTAATTTCAAGAGGGCCTCAGACTCCCTTGTTGCATCCCTACATATTCTGGCAATGTTCCTATACTCCTCCCAAGTGGCCAGTCCCTTTTTTCCCCACATCTGTAAACTTTTCCCATTTGAGTTCCATGCTCAGTGCTGGAGAGGGACACGCATATACAAAGACATAATAGTAATATACAGTAAAAAAAAAATTGTTTACAAGCTTGAAGGTCAGAGCAGAGGCTCCAAAAAGATCCCAGTCTCATCTTAAAAAGTTTAAGACTAGAGCTCCTCCATCAGCTTAAACTAATGTAAACCTGCTGCTACTTCTCTTCTACAACAGCTGTGCACTCTCCAGATCTCTTTGACCCCAAGAGATCAGTTTTCAGCCAAATCCACTCTGATCTAGCAGCTCCTCTAAGGCAGGAAAGCACTGCTGGTTGGAAGCAGAACACAACCTCCTTTGACAAGTGTGCAAACTTGTAGCTGCTGAAGGGTGTCTGTGAAAATGCACACTAGAAGGAGAGTGAGAGCAAAACAGAAGCACAGTTCCTGGCCCAGACCTTGTTTTCCAGCTGAGGAAAATCAAGCATAACACTTTGGGAATGAAAGAAATACCCTCCCTCCAAAGACAGGAGATGAGACTCTCATTCAGCAACTCCAAGATCCTCGTTTTTATTTTTATTGTTACATTTCATAACAAGTACATCCTATACAATGAAAGCTCTTCTGACTATTTTGGAAGGGGACCAATGTTGCACATTCATTCATTCATTGTCAGTAGACAAATCACTCTATATGACAGCTAAGGCCAGTTCTATTTACGACAATTGCTATTGCTTATGGTCACCGCTGTCAAAATCAGAACATTTTAAGAAAAACAAAACCACTGTCCACAATAACAGCTTTGCCATCACATACTAGACAGACATCTTTTCCATGACCAAAGTAGGATACAGTACAGTTAATCTTTTCAGTGTTTCCAACTCAGTAAGCATCACTGATGAAAAGCCATCCACAGAAAACTAAAATTGGTCAAAAACTGCCAAATAAATGACAATTGCAAGTTACTTCAGTATTTTCCTAACCAGATTTTTTTGTCTTATCCTGGGTTATTACTTTTTAAGAAGCTTAGCTTTAACAACTGAAGAAAAAGTAGAAATATTTTTGTATGTACTGCACTTCTTATCATTTGCTCTTGTAGTTTTAATTATCAGTTAAAGAACTACTCTGGGAGATATTAACATATATTGCACTGATACAAACTAAACTTGAGATTCCTCTTAAAGCAGAGAATCACTCCAGCATAATTTCCAGAATAATTTCTTATATCTTCAGCAGTGTCGGAGAACTCACCTGAAAACACAAACCAGGTCCTTGTTTATTAGCAGTTTTCTAGACTGTCACCCTAGAACATTTCCAAAGGTGGGACAACTATCATATCCTGTTGTGTGATAAGCATTATTTGGTACAGATAGTACTGAGATCAGTACTCCCTTTCAGTGCACTTCTTTATTGAAAAGTCTAACACTGTATTCAAGAGCAACCCACCTAGCTAAATTTACCTTTACAGTTGACAATTGAAGCAGAGGGGGGGAAAAAAAAAAAAAATCACTATTTAGACTTCAAGTATGTGGAAAGCAAAACATATAGCCAATTAAGATGTGCATGTTAACTACAGACAACATGATTGATGAGGGTCCAGTGTCTTCCAATTTCTACCCACCATTTAGAGTTGCATTTTAAACAGATGTTTTCTTAATGCTTAACTCTGGAGAGCAAAAATACAAGGTCTGTGAGATTACCTTTATCTCCCTACTACAGCCCTAACAAGGGACAGCCACAGTCAAACACCCAAGGAGGGAAGAAACACAGAATTAGCATATCTTTTTTCTAACTTTCAGGCATTAATCAAGAAACTGTAATTAACTAAGAGGTTTTTATCTAGCAACAAAAAGTATTAGCAGCAAGCACTCTAGTTGATAAACACAGAAACTTTGAGGACATATTTACCCTTATTGAGTGTTTTCATCTGTGGGGAGAGACTATAAAGAGCTACAGAAATTACTGAGGCTTTCATACCTGTTATTACCAAGTTGAGATAGAAATAGACCTTGTTTATTCATTTAATTGAAACACCTAAGACTCCCAATTTACAATAGCCCATCTATTCTGGCTCTGTATCTACACTTAATATGAAACTTACTAGTCAGCTAAATTACTCTTCCTCTTACCATAGATGAAAGAATATCACTTATTGTTTGTACTCACTGGGACATATCTAAACACAACTAAACCCCTTGAATTCCCCTCACACCCCTAGAAAGAAAAAGAGGAAGCTGTTTCCATGCATCAGTACAGCAGAAACCAACATCATCTTGGTCAGGTAATTTATTTTCACGCTTGGCAGTAAAAATACCAGCATCAATCAAGTATTAATATATGCAAAGTAGCCAGGCATCTAACTTCAGACACCCAGAAGAGTTGAGGGGAACATACAGAAAGGAATGTTAAAATAAGAAAAGTACGAAGGCATTCAGTCTATTAATTCTGCTGTTCTTAAGTGGATTTAGTGTATGGCAGTAATGACACATGATCCCTTACTTTAACTTCTGTATATATGAAAATCTACAGCTATACATTTTTAAGGGTGCACAGAATGGCAAGGACTGAAACCCCCTGCGTTCGCGAGAGGGAGGTCCATAGGCTACTACAAAGAAATTTGAGAAGCAGGAGGGCATCACCATGAGCAAGCAAAATCTGCCGAGCCTCCAAGGCAAATTAAAAACGTAACTCGAACAAAAAACAAGGCAGGAACCTCATTTTCAGAGCAGTTTTGAGGCACTATTCTGCGGGGAGCAGGGATAAACCCGGCGGTTCACGGCAGGTACCGAGAACCGGATCGAGGCGACTCTCAGGGTCAGGGCGGATCTGAGGGAACCGGTGACGGGAAACGGCCCGAAGCCGCACGCACAGGGATGCTGC
>NW_010423776.1:0-26700 GCF_000710305.1 Buceros rhinoceros silvestris
GGGGTGCCGCTCCCGTACCTCGGTCGGCGGCTCTCCCTCCTTGAGCCCCGAGAGGTCCCGGGCGCTTCCGCCGTGACAGGCATTGGGGCGGGCGGGAGCCCCTTCTCGCCCGTGCAGGGAGGATGAGGCCTGGGCAGTGGGTAAGGGCCGCGGTCTCTGAGCTGACAGGCTGCTCCTCAGCACTAGTCAGTGCTTCTGCTTGCCCCGACACCCGAGCTGCTTCCTTTGCTCTTACTTTCCGCGCAGCGGGTGCCTCGGTGTTGCAGGCTGCTGCTCTCACTTCAGAGGTGCTCTTGTGTCAGCGCCACAAGCATGTGTGCTGGTAAAGGCGTTCTGCAGAAGCTGCACTGGCGGATACTGCACAAAATGTTTTTTTGCTTACTGCCACTCGTTATTGGTTTGGTGGGTGGGTTCCCATTTAAGAGGAAACTTACTCTTAAATGGTAAACAGAGGAGAAATCAGAATTATCAAACCAAATTATTTTATCTCTTTAAGATATACATTAAGATAACTTGTTCATAGAATGCAGTGCTTTTTTTCATACCAGAATTTCTTTGTACAATCTGTATTAGATACATCTGCCCAAAAGGTACAGCTGAAGATCTTCAGAATGCTTATTTGCAGAACATGGTTTCTTACTTTTCTTGATAGAACTCTACATTTGTTACCTTGATATAAGAGTTTTCTCATTCTAGTGTTGCATTTTGTTGAAGAGCAAGAGCCACAGGTAGCTCAGGTGTAATTGACTCGTTTCAAGATGCTTTTGATGCTGTTCAGACATTGTCAAGTAATCTGTGGTCTTTCCTTTAATATTTTACTCGTAGATGGGGAAGCCGTAGGAAGTTTGTACCATGGCAACAGAAGAGGATGGACTGGGACTGTTTGATATCCGCTCCAGTGGTAAGATGTGTTACTTTCTGTTTTGCAGCGCAATAACACAAGCAGCCTTATGAAAATGAATAGGTTCAGCTATAAACAAGTTAGGATGAGCTACAACTGTAATTAAATGGCTGTGGCACATTATCTTTGTAAGCCATATCCCATTAGGAAGCGTGGATTTTAAACCATCTTTGTCCTTTGGATTTCTAGTATGTTTTGAAGGGATGCCTGGAACTGGTCTCCATATTTTACGCTCCTTTGTCTGCTATTTCTAAGAGCAAACGTGCTGTCATCCCATATAGTGCCAGCAATCAAGATGCTCTAACATTATTTCCAGCTCCACAGTTGATTGATCTGATGATCAGAAGGATTGTGGCTGTTGATATTTTTCTTTATAGTAATAATATTTGTTGCAGTACTGGAGAGCTGCAGATAAGAGTAGATGAGAGTGGTAAGGAGCATTGGAAAAAGGCATGAAGAGAGACTGAGGAGATTTAGATTAAAATACTTCACAGAACCAGTTAGTGTGTGAATAGATGGCAATACTAAATCAAATTCTTTGAATTATGGTACAGACTTACAATACTTTCTGCTTAGTGATAAACGTTCCTTTTGTTCCCTTTGTGTCCAAGTTGTGCAACTTTTGTCTTCAGTGGATTGTAGAAAACAGTTTACAATTCAGATCAGGTTAATTCAGTTTATAATTTCAAAATTTATT
This sequence comes from Buceros rhinoceros silvestris, assembly GCF_000710305.1. Taxonomy (NCBI): domain Eukaryota; kingdom Metazoa; phylum Chordata; class Aves; order Bucerotiformes; family Bucerotidae; genus Buceros; species Buceros rhinoceros. Next base: position 1,599 of record NW_010423776.1, read on the forward strand.
TGTACTTAAAACCATGTAATTTGCTTCATGCGCAGTTCTCGTGGTATTTAGGAATTGATTTTACAAGACAATCTTTGCTCCCTGGTGACTAAAGATCTTTTCTCCACAGTAGCAGTAGGTTGCTGGGTAAAATCCCCCTGTCTTTTACTAGTCTGTGCTTCTACATTTACTACACTCCCTTTATAGGGAAGTTAGAGGTTGGAGTTCACGAAGTGTTTATTTTGGCTTTTTTGCCTTTTTTTTCCTTCCTGTTTTTTTCTTTAGCTGAAGCTTCCCCCTTCAAGGAAGGTGATGAGAGCTCAGTGGATATTTATGACGGCTTGGACAATGGTTTGACAGTTCCTGGTAGGTTGATTGTATCTGGCTGCTGGGCTTGGAGTATTATACAGTGTCCATACTACGTAGGCTGGTTTCCAGTAAAACAACTGTTAACTTTCAGCTTCCATTTAGCTGGTGTAACATGCTTCCATGAGCTACTTGTTAAATTCAAGTCAATTTAAGTAGAGAATTCTTATAATCGTTCAGCTAACAGATATAAGATGGTTTTCATGTGATACTGGCTATTTTAAGAGACTTGGGCATATAAAGGGGTGCAGAGAAACCTTAGCTATTCCATCTGGCCTTGATGTAGGACATCTTACCTTGGAAAAAAGCAACTTTCTTTTGTGGTTTTTATAAAGCTTCAGGATTAGAACCAACGTTCACCAATCACTAAATCTCCAGTGATTATTCCACTTAAAACTGTGTAATACAGTACATTTGGAAGATTCTTTTAACCTTTTGTTACTTCCTCAATAATTTCATGTGCTAATGTAAAATAATCCTTTTTAACTTCTTTGAAGGTAAGAATGAAATGGACCCAGCACATGTTCTTTTTTAGGAGCCTTAGTGTATCATTTAATGAAATGCAGTTTCTAGTGTTTAATCACGTTTCTCTACTGACCATACTACTGTAAGGCCATTGGATTTTTATGGAAGGGCTGTAGACATAGTCCTACAGACACAAAGCACCCGTACGTCGCGTTCTCTCTTTCCATTTTGTATTTGTTGCAGCATATAAGAATATTCTCTTTAGTCTACATTTCACATACTGAGGTGCACCGTTTAGCAAATGTAAAAGATGCAAGGAGGAATAATTTAAAGCAATGCAAACACTATATATAGTTTAGTTCTGAGGGATTTTTTTTTTTTAATTATTATTTGAAAAGAGGATTGGTGAGATTTTTTTTCTCTGTAGGGATGTTATTTGCATGTCATCTTGCATTGCATTAATAATACTCTTAGCATTACGGTATTGTCCAAAGCATTGAAGCGCAGCTTTGAAAGCTAACTTCATTTTTTTGTCTACAAATGAATCTGTACTTCAGAGGTGTCATAAGTCAGGTCCCGTCAGTAATGCATATTTGATGAACAGAGCACACAGGTTGATTTGAGGGAAAAGCACCATGATTTAAATAATTGGGGTGTCTGGATGCTGTGTTGGCTTTTCTTCTGGGTTATTTTTTTGTTGTTGTTGTTTCATTTCTTTGAAACTAAAGCTAGAGAGTAATGTTTGTGATGGAATATAAAGCAGCAAAAAACATTTATTCAGCTCAAGAAGTTATTCAACTCCGTACCAACTCTGCTTGATTCTGATCAACTGATCCACATTTGTGAATGTTTAGGTCATTCACACCTGAGTATCCTTTTTTGCAATAATTTTTTCTCAACTGCAAATGTTTCCAAGTGAAGCCTGACCAAAAGCTGAACAAACTGTAGGATGCACATATTTATTCTAGCTTTCTGCTATCTGTTGGCTCTGGAGTTGCAGAAGCTTGGATCCCTGCTATAGTGTAGTCCTTCTTGCTTTGTAAATTCGGTAGATTTACTGTGAGCTAGCTCTCCTTTGACTTAAACCAACTTACTAGACAAACATAAAATGCACCCATCTTTGTTAGGTGTCCTCTTGTGGTTTAGGATTTCAGCTCCAGAGCATGGAGGGGGCTGTTCCCCCCTTGTCTGGGCGCCAAAGGAGGCTTTGCCACCTTTGTTAAGTAGGGTGGGGGAAGGGGTACCCACCAGTTACCCTGTAACTGGCGTTACGAGACACAGCCCCCGACTCCAGTTTCCTACCTGCCCTTGGCCCAAGCCATGTCAATCAATGCCTCTTTGAATAACACTATAAAAACGCCGACCACGTTGCTTCTTTTGGCGTGCATTTTTCAGTTCAGAAAGCGATAACTCCTGAAGCAGTCACCTCAGCAACAAGAACTTACTTTCACTACACTGGGACAGTCAAAGATCTTCCATGCAGCCAGTAGACTTTTTACTGTGCTGGTTAGTGGTGCCGGTGGAAAGAAGAGGCACTGGAAGGAAGGCAGGAACCTGGAGCTCCCCAGCCCTGCACTGAGAGTAACATCTGGCGAGGGAGGAGGAGGAGAAGAGTCAAAGTGCTGAGAATTAAGGTCCCGCTGGAATGCGGAGAGACCCAGAATGTCCCCTGGAAACCTGGTGACTCTCAAGTTTTGCAGCCAGGCCGAGCGCAACACTGGAGCTGTTGGCTCCGGGGGATGCACTCGCACCCCCCACGTGGGTGGGAAAAAGGCTGTGCCGAGCCATCTCCTGTGGAAAAGCGCAAGACTACGTACGCAAAGGAAGTTTGTCCCAAAAATCAACCTGGAATTTAATGCAAGAGGTTAAAAGGACTGCGCACTCTCCATTCCTGAATTTTTCTTCTCACCAACCCCCGCCCCCTTTGGTGGTGACTGCATGTGAGGGTTCATAGTAAGCCAGGGGGTGGAGTGAAGGGAAGGTATATGTGTTCATCTGTTTAATATCACTGTTCTCTCTTTCTGTCCTACCCTAATTTAAGTGATGATTTGTGGGTTTTGTTGCTTTGGATTAAATTAATTTTTGTTTCCCCCCTATTCAAGCTTGCTTCTTTGCCTGGAGCCGTAAGTGCTGTGTTAAGCCCTCCATTCATTCCCAGCTCAAACACTTTAGCTTCTTTTCTCCTCTGAGAACAAATTGTCGCCTTTGCTGCCTTTCAGTTCTTTCACATGGCTACACCTGTATATCTATTAATTTTTCTAACACGATGTTTTCAGTTGAACTTTAATTTTCGTTGCTACCTTTTATGTCAGTGTAAATTGGATTAAGTATTTCCAATAAAACTAACATAAATGTTGAAATTCGGGTAAGGTAAGGTAATTTTTTAATATATTTGTGTACTGCATGACACAATGCAACGTGACAAGAAAAATACCTTTTTTTTGTAATTTGTTATTGATTTCCTTTCTACAGACAATTCTGTTCCAAATTCTGTACCAAATGGAAGCAGCTTAAATTTATTTGATGAGATATTAATTGAAGAAGGGACTGCGAAGGAAGCATCCTACAATGAGGTGTGTATTAATGTGACAAAAATAATTCTGGTGGTTTTGAGGTTTTTTCCAATGTTTTCTTGTGTAAAGTGCAAAAAATGTTGTCAGTATGTTCACGTTATTGGAAAAACAGAGGAACATTTTAAATCAGTAAAAACAATTAATAAATTGTTATGTCAGTTAGTTTATCAGAATACATTAATCTCTTGCTCTGTGACATGATCTGTTCTCATTTAATATCCTTTGCATGTGGTTCATGTATCAGCTGCGTTACAGGAAAATGTACCAATGTCCTAGTTAAATATCTGTGTAGTCATCTGATACAAAGCTAGTCGTGAGATTTCTTCCAACAGATTTTACTAGACTAAAGCAGATGCATCATGTGTCATTAAGTTTTGTCCTTGAAACCGAAGACAACCACGCAGTAGATAACTGCTTCTATCAAGTCAGCAGAACACTTACTTGTGTAGCATCACCTATCGGTCTATGAGACACAACTAAATTGAGCTTTGGAGTAGAGGGGACAGGCATCCACAGATATAATGCACTACAGAAGAAGCAGAAGCAAAACCTCCTGGAGCCTACATGAAAATTCACTTTGAAAGTTTGAAAGAAGTTGACTGTAAAGTATGACAGTAGGGAAGTTGTCCATTCTTCTGTGAAAGTATTGTTGCCATCTGTTTTTAAAGAGGTGTCATGCCAAATGTATTTTATTTAATTTTGTGATTTTAACAGGAGTACAGCCTTTGCAGTCTATTTTGGCAGTCCACATTTGTTTTTAGAAACTTTTTGTTGTATTTTTTCTCACCTGTTTTGTATTGTGTAAGGGCTGTGTCTGTATTGTGTTGTGTCTGTAGGGCTCTGAGAACTGCCTCTCAATAATCGTATCTTTAATTTCACAGTAATATGGCTTCCTGTTACTGTCTGTTGGGCAAGCACACATAGATTTCCTCTTATCTGGGTGTTTGTGATGTTTTAGAGACTTGTATACTTGTCAGAGCATATTGATGCTTTTAGTTTTAATATGACTTTAACATGTTACTTCTGGAAAAAAACCAGAGCTTTGTAATATAGATTATGGTGTTAACTAACTATAAATCAGGAGGAGTAACTTTTCGGTGTGATTAAGTCTGCTTCTGTGCTGTGAATTCTTCTCTCTTTGACAGTTGCAGGCAGAATATGGAAAATGTCAGCAGCAACTTAAAGAACTGAAGAAGAATTTTAAGGAAATACAGGCACAGGTACTGTAGTTCAAAGGGCAACATTGTGAAGATTTGTGTAAAGCAAATCGAATATTGATTTGAGAGAAGGTTAGTTTCCTATGCTTTCCAGAGCTGATCCATTGCGTGGATGTAGCACTGTGTAGGTGCTAGGAGCTTGTTCTAACCAGGATAGTTGTGAGGATAGCCTGACAAAATCTGTACTGAAATTCACCTATTTCCTGGTGTTGCGTACAGTAAGATTTTAGTTGATTAAAAGCTATCTTCTATCTACTTAATTAGAAGATAAGCATGTTGAACTAATAGTTACCAGAACAGTACCCAGTCGTCTTGTTTCTAAAAAGATGAGTCTCTAATGCACTAGGGAGGGGCTTGCAAGGGTACCTGAGCTGTCACTAGGATTGGAAGAGGATGTCTCTGTTCACCATTTTGACAAGGTTGAACTGCTCTTCAGCGTGAGGTAGTATCGCCATGCTGTGCTATTCTACATAGTTAGATTATCTTGGGCAATTCTGCAATGTGTGTGTGCTGTGCTGTGCAGATCACGTCCCAAAGGTCCTATGTTTTGCAATGGTAAGCAGCTTCTACTCTGTGATACTTTTGTGCTGTATTCTGCAAAACTTGTCTGCCTTTCTGAGCAGGCTTTGCTGAGGATAGTTATTAAGAGAAGGGGCTACCTCTAGGATTGACAGATAGGGTTTAAGAGTGATAGAGCCTCTTTCTCTGAAGGTGCTTAAAAGCTACATCTCTGATTTGACACAGCTACCAGGAAAGCAATAAATTGAGTAAAAGACTGAAGCAAAGGGACAGACTATCATTTTTTAGCTCTGTGTCTGCTTGGTTTATGGCACGTTTTAGTTTTAATAAATTGTATGCTTGGAACATCTTAAATAATTAGCAGGAACACAAACAGTAGCATAAATGTGTTTTTAAAAAAAAAAAAAAAGACGCTTCTTTGGATCTCCAGAATTCTAACTTCAGAGTTAGAATAGAGAAATCTAATTCTGATTCTCTGGAATAGTTTCTGTGTGTTCTACCATCAGTTTGCATATGATGGGACTTTGTCCAATGGTTATCTTGCACTGTTTTTCATTACATGCTTGGGTACCCAAGCTAATTGCAGTTTTTTCTGTCTCTCTCTTTTGCTTTCTTTTTTGTGTATATTTAAAACAGAATGTCATTTTACTGAATGAAAACCAAGCTCTCAAAAAGAATATTTCAGCACTTATCAAAACAGCAAGAGTGGAAATTAACCGTAAGGATGAAGAAATCTGTAAGCTCCATCAAAGGTACAACTAGACAGTGGAACTGAAAACATGCATTTTGTCTGATCATGTTTGTATACTTGTAGGAAACATTTGTGTTTATTTTAAGTAAAACTAATGAAGAAAATCATTACTTAGTAAATAAGTTTTGTTTGTGTGGTTTAGCATTGGTACAATCAGCGGAAGTAGGCAAATATGTTATTATTTGCAAATACCTTCTTTGCCTGATGAGGTCTTTGGTTTCTAATTAAGAAAACATGGAGGAATTCAAAGGGTCACCGTTGGCCTGAATTCTTTTTTTGTTTGTTTTGTTTACTTACCCATTCCTGGTGGGTTTTCTAACCATCTTGCATGTTTCAAAGCAGTTATTATCTTACAGAGTTCTGCTTCAGAACTAGTGTGTTCTATGGTCTCAGACATGAATTCCCTGGAACTTTTCAGACAACAAATGAAAATAAATGAAGAGACTATATATCGTTTTCATGGCAAGATGTGAAAGCTCTGTCTGTAGTGGTGGGGGATAGCAGCTAGAGAATTCTTGGTAATTTCTGTGTACTACTGATTTTACTTTGAGGTTGAAAATAGTAAAGTATGGATGGGAGAGTAGCTGAGTGTAGGGTTTCTGAAGCGCTAGAAACCAGAGCAGGGTTCCACGATTCAGGATCCTTAGCTTGTCACAAGGTCACCTGCTTGTCACTTGTGTGACATTAGACACATCGTTGGTTTATTTGTGCTTCAGTTTGACCATTTGATGTTTTCTTATACCAAAAGGTGTCCTAAAGAAGGTTCATTCGACGTTACTGTGCTAGAGGCTATATGCATAGTAACTATGTGTTTTACTTTTTTCTGAATACAGAAAATTACCAGATATGAACTAACGGAGGTCAAGATGTTTTAACGTGTAATTTTTTCAGTTGGTTGGCTTTGGCATGATAGCTGTGATGTTCACACCCTTGAGTGTAGTATTGTGGGTTTAAAATTGTTTGAAAAAATATTTTCTTATTTTGAATACTCAACCTCATGAAAGAGTTTACAAATTCCAGTACCTTCTAATGGTGATGAAAATTTATGAACAAGGTATTTATCTAGGTATTTTGGAGGGATCCATCCTGGAAAGTTGCGAGGAAAGTGGCATTTTAAGGTCTTAGAAACATACCTGGTCTGCTGCATGGTCTATAATAAATAAGCTCGTCTTAAGAGATCTACCCTGTCTGTAAACACTGCTTCAAAGATAATATTTTTGAGAAAAACTGTTAGTGCTTATCTCAGAAAAATAACTCCAAAACTAACTAAAAAACCCCAAAACCCCCATTTGGATACAATTACTTTCATCACAAATGTATGCAGATTTAATAGCCAGCCTGAAGCAGGGCAAAAACATGTCAGTATAGTTCAAAATTAAACAGAAATACAGGGAAGGATTTTGGATTACAAAGCTGCAGCATTGTTTTAGTTCAACAGTCAGTTTACATCACCATGTTACGTTTTTGGAGTAGAGCCAGTTGTATAACCTGATCATTACATACTTATATTTACTGTATAGGCCCATAGGAAGAGTTCAGTTTTATAAAGCAAAACCAACCTCATTTTGTACTGGAGATAAATACAGAATTATTTATCTGTACGCTTGAACTGATTCCTTACAACTGGATGGTGCATCAACATAGAATGTGTTACAGGCTACATGTGCCCTTTTTAATTTACAGAATCACAGAATGGCAGGAGTTGGAATGGATCTGGAGATCGTTTAGTCCAATTCCCCTGCTAGAGCAGGTTCACCTAGAGCAGTTTGCACAGGATCGCATCCAAGCAGGTTTTGAATCTCTCCAGAGAAGGAGACTCCACAACCTCTCTGGACAGCCTGTTCCAGGACTGTCACTCTAAAAGTAAAGACGTTTTCCCTCATGTTCATGTGGAACTTCTGTGTTCCAGTTTCTGCCCATTGCCCCTTGTCCTGTCGCTGGGCACCACTGAAAAAAGCCTGGCCCCGTCTTCTTGACACCCATCCTTCAGATATTTATAAGCATTGATAAGATCCCTAATATAATTTTTTTTCTTATTATTACGATAGCCTTGCGGCAGTAGCATGTGGCTTTGATGAGTCTTGCTTATTGTGATGTACTGCTTGTTTTCTGTAGCTTGCAGCAAGCTCCACGTGTAGCTTACTCGCTTATTGAGTAGAGTAAGCACAGTCACAGTATACCTATTCTTCTGGTTGCCAGTTTACCAAACAGTAAACTATTGAGTTGAACTTTTTTTTTTTTTTTTTTAGGAGAAGGCTCTTTTTAATCCTGGACCATTACATACTGATTAGAACTACTGAAATTGTTAATTAGACTCAATACAGTATTTTTCCACAGATCTTGCTTTTTCTTATAGATTAATTTAATTAGGAAAATACATATACAAGTTATATTCTTTTGCTGTGTGCTATTAAACTTGTATTTTTATCCCACCTTTTTTCAACTTGAAGCTGAAAGAAAGCATGAAAAATTTTTAGACATACACAGATTCATTGCAATTTGGCTTTAGTTATGTTTAAATAAATTTTAAAATAATGTAACTTTTTTCTTTTTACAAACAGGCTATCAGAATTTACCAATCATCGAAGTAATTTCACCAGAACACACCTTTCAGCATCAACTAATGGAAGGTGCTCTGAGATGTGTAAAACAAAAGATTCAAAATTCAGACATTCTGATTCAGGTGACAATGTAAAGATGGACCACAGGATGAAAAATGACTGTTCAAAAGATACACACCACAGTTACTTATCTCATAACATGGACAATGGGAAGTCTAGCTCCAAAAAAAGCAACACTCCACATTTGATGAGATACCCTCCTGAAGAGCTCTGCAACGATGGTACTCATATGGGTCTACCAAACTATGACTGTAATTCCAACAAGGATAACAGAAAGGAAAGAAAAGAAATTAAAAGTAATGAACAGTACAGCAGAGGAAATGTCAACAAACACAAAAGAGAAGTACATCAGAGCACTGGAAACAATGGTGATAGAGAAGAGGGAAGTTCAGATCCTCAGCAAAAGCTGAAAGGTCTTTTGGAGAAGGCCAGTAAAAATGAGCTTCAACAAAAAAGTCAGACCGTAAAACACAAATGCAGTCCAAGTGTAGAAAGAAGAGTAGAAAGGGGGGGTTCTTCCTGGGAGAAACCAACTACTGGTAAAGACAGATTTCAAACAAGAGGTGAATTTTATGCTGGTGAGAGATCACAAAATGTATTTAAAAAAGACATTAAAACACATGATAAAAATGAAAAAAATGCTGGCCAAAAAAGTAATCCAAAAGAAAAGCTACAAGAGCAACCGGGGAGGTCTGGTAGAGGAATTAGTCCTCTCTCAAAGAATGAACATTCTAAGAGTCTTCACGAATCACGGAAGTGTCAAATGGAGGAGTCTAGAAAAGGAAGAGACATTGACTGCAGGAGAGAGAGGGGAACAAATGATCACACTTCTCGAGAAGGAAAGACTTCACCTTCTAATTCCAACAGGGAACATAAATATGCACGCTTGAAGGAAAATAGTAGTAGATACGAATGGGAAACAGCACATTCCAAACTAGAAAGACACAGAACTGAAGAAAAAAGGAAAAGAGAAAGAGAGAATCAGGATGAAGACAGACATTTCAGAAATGAAAAGAAAGTTGCAAAAGAGATTTCTCACCAATCTGCAAAAGAATCCAAGAAAGGTACAGATGTTACAAAAAGTGAGAGAAACAAGTCCTGTAAGCTAGAAGAAACATTCAGAATAGCAGATAGCTTAAAAGGCCGTAAAGTTCCCAAAACTAAGTATGAGCACAGTGGGACAAAAAGCAAAGACTTGAAACTTAGCTTTATGGAAAAGCTGAATTTAACTCTTTCTCCTGCTAAAAAGCAATGTCTCTCTTCAAGGGATGGACTTAAAACTCCTTCCCAAAAGTCCAGTGATGAGGGAAGTGCAGAATTCATGCTGCAGGCAGAACTGTTAGATGCTGCCCACCGTGTTAACTGTGGTCCCATAGAGCAAACTAATTCAACGCAAGTTCTGGACAGTGCAGCTCAAAGCAACATGGAACAAGTACTACCTGTTTCTGTCAATTCTGAAAACGAAACCGTGAAAGCAGCAGCAGCAGTTTCAGCGCACTCTGAAGCATTGTCCCCAGTGACAACTGATGAACTGAGCTCAGAAACCTTACCAGAGGCAGAGATGGGTCAGGTACAGCCCCCAGCCTTGCCAGGGGCAGCAGAGGTACTGGTTCCTGTTGCGTTGCAGGCTGAAACATCAGGAGCAGAAGATGCATGTGATCTGGTTGAATCTGAAGCTACAGCAACAGCAGTGGCAATGACGTGTCTGAATCATCCTGAATCTTTGCCCCTGGACGTGGAAGGGGATGTGGCAGACTGTGAAAATTTGCCTGGGATGGTGGGTGTGATGCAGGATGATAATGAACCAGCAGCAGAAGTGACCCAGCCTGATCCTGCCAGTGGAAGTATGGGAGCCCTTCTAGTGCCTGCAGCAGAAAAGAAAGAGGAAGATAAAACATGGCTAGCTGATGACACAGAAAGCTCAGCAGGTGAACATGGCTCCCAGAGCCTTGCCTTGGATAACTCTGAAGCTAAAAGTTCTGGTGACCCAGAGTCCTGTCATGTGGCAGATGGTATTAGCAAAACAAAAGCAGGCTCTTTAATGGAAGTAGTGAAGGACAATTATTGCTTGGCTGCGGAAAACATGGAGTGTCCCATTGAGAAAGAGGGTGTAATTAATACGAGTACGTCTGAGTCGCTTGTCAGCGCTATGCTGACTGATAAAGATGAACCATTAGTTGACAAGAATGCTTGTGATCTGGAGCGAAACCTAACTGACATCAGTACTGCAGCATCTTCTCTTTGTGGTGAGATGTGTCCTAGAACTAAAGAGAGAAAAACTAACCCAGTTCCTGTTGATGACGACAGTTCAATACTAAGCATTGATCTCAATCACTTGAGGTACATTCCGAAGGCGATCAGCCCACTGAACAGTCCAATGCGCCCTTTGGCTAAAGCGCCTAAGAAGGAAAGTCCCTGCAAAGGGTTTGTGAAGAGTTACAACAAAGGTATTTGTATATGTCTGTTCTGATTTCTATATAAAGGCTTAGGAGAGCAGAATTGGCTTCTTTCAACTGCTTTCTCAAAAATAGCGACGGTTTCTTCTTAAACTCCATAAGTCTGAATGGTGCTTTTTGATTGTAATGGAACCGTGCGTCAGCGCAGGCAAGATTGTAGCCAACCAGACATCGGTGGTATGAAATTTGGAGTTTGTCACTACTGGTAGATGAGTGGTTGAAATAAGAGTTATGTGCTACTGAAAAAAATATATTCTTAATTGCAGTTAGTTTTGAGTAGAACTCTTTCTGTTTCTCTCTGAAATTGTAGAGGCAAAAGTTACTTAGGATCATATTTTTTTAAGTATTTCTTTATGAGAAAGCTGGAGAGAGGACCTGAGACTTAATTTCTAAGGATTCCAGCTTAGTGAAGGCTGTGCTTTCCATCTTAATTAATGTCAGCGAGAATTTTTATATATGTTTTTAAATTGTGAGTCAGTGGAGAAAAAGTAGGACAAATAGAACGTTAGGATTTATCATTAATTAAGAGCTCACTCCTAAATAAGATGTCAGGGAGATAAAATACAATGACAGCTCTCACAGGAAGAGAAAATGCATGACCTAAGGCTAAATCTTCTGCTTGTGTGAATTTAAGTCTTCCTGCTGCACCTAATAAAAAATTTTCTTGGAAGTTTGGGTTTCCTGCTAGAAGAGGAATGGTTGAGTGGCATTTAAATCCCTTTTCTTACGTTTCACAGCATAATCCTTATGTCTTTTTGCAAATCTGAGTGTGGTTTACTCTGGAAGGTTCTGATCTCTTGGGAAAAATGGTGGCAATGTCGACAGAAATGAGTGGGAATTCAGGACTCCAGAAAAACAGGTTTTAGTCTCAATGCAGAGGAAATGCTGGTGGACCAGTGCAGGAGATTACTTCTAAGGAAGCTTGCGTGGAGTCTCGACCACTAGAGGGTATTAACTGGCCTGTTGTTGCTGGAATTCTGTCTATTGTGCTTGAGACAGCTACTCTCTTAAGAGAGTGAATTCCTTTAGCAGTTTGTATTTCATTCCTACAGTAGTTTTTATTCTTTGAAATATCTGGGTGCACACGAAAGATTTGGGATCAGAGTAGATGAACAGCAAAGAAAAGTATTTTTCTAATTTTGTACTGTTCCCCTGAGTTTCTAGAGGAATCCCTCCTGACCAGAACTTGCTACTAAATTCCAAAGCAGTGATTTTCAGCTCTGGAGTTAGAAGCCTAGCTGTCTTTGGTGTCTGACTAATGATATGCACGTCAAACATACTGCATCTGTTAAATTGTCAGGAGACTACGGTTTCTCTGGCTTTGAAATTCAGTGTGCATCTTTGTACTGTTCTGCAGAACAGGGGTGCATACATTAATACTTCACTTTGACCACTTTCATTTTATACTTTAGTTTCTGAAAATATTGAAGCAATTAGTTTGAGAAGGTATTGATCCTTGTGAAACTGAAATGGAGCCAGTGATGGAATGTGGTTTTGCTCCTGAAGAATCTGTATGAAGTAAACATTTTCAAATGTTGCTTCGAAGTGTTAATCACAAGTTCATATTTCTTATGGAGATAAATTTAGATATGATCATTTATGAGATTAAATGTTAGAGGGCTTTAAGCAGTCTATGTGTGATTGAACATGAGAGTTTTATTAACTCAAGAGCCCTGCAAGCCTAAAATTAACTGCAAATCTCATTAATCAATACATATGCTCTTCAGCGGAGTTTTTGTTCAATGGAAATGAGCTTGTCCTTTCATCTTTCATAACATGCTGCTTTGTAGCTATCTGTAGTTGCTTGTTTGTCTTAACAATAGCATTTAGTTTGAGTTTTAAATGATGATTAAGTATGTAATTAATGATATCTCAAATATTCAACAAAAGTATGAAAATAATAAACTTATTTGTGAGACAGAGTAAGACATACTACTTTTGGCAAAATTTTAGCCTTTCCTGTCACATATCTTGTTACTTGTTGCTATCATTCAGGAACCCGAACTGGAGGCATTCTCCAAAATTTCTAAGAAAAAAGCTGTTTATACTGTTGTGCTTAGTTACAGTGCTGGTAATCTTAAATACATCAAAAACTGAAACAGGAGTTTTATCATGTGCACGATGCCTATGACTCTTTTTTTAGTAAGTCAGTTCACTGAAAGATTCCAAGAACCCTTTTATCAGCCCTGGAAAAAGATAGCTGAATGCAAGTTGAATGAATTTTAGGTCATTTGTTCTTCTAATTTTGTTCTCGTTGTGGAACCATTCCGTTGTGAAACTTAAAAGACAAGCTACCTATTGTATGTAAATGTTAGCCCATAACAATTAAAATCTAGCTCATGCAGTGTTGAGAAAACTTGCTAAAGTAAATGGAAAGAGTTCGAAACTGATGGAAACTGCTAGATTTTTCTGTTTTCAATGGATGTATTTGTGAGATAAATCATATGGTTTTGGTGAAATGTTGAGGTCTTACTTGCCCTTTGAAGCTCAGAAAAATCTCTTAAACTAGCAGCTGCTGTTTTGCTGCTGCAAACCACCCAAACTTGTTGCAGCTCAAGCTTCCTGAATTGTCACTGCTAGTTTCAAACAAACAGTTCTGAACGTCACTTTACAGAAGAGAATCTTCCAGGTTTTTCTGAACATGTCTGTTTATAATTGCATTCTTTATGGTGATTGGCAAACTGTTTTATTTTTATAGATTTAATTCCCGAAAGTACAGTTGTCGTCTGTCCCTCAAAGAATTTGTCAAAGGAGGTAAACAAAGAAAATCAAAAGCCGGTTAGTAAGTCTGATGAACGCTTAGAGATGGAGTCCCGACTGAGTGTCTCCTCAGATGAAATAGAAGGAGAAATCATAAGTAGCGATGAAGATGAAGAAAAATCTAAACCCGAAGGAGGCTCTGAAAATACAAAAAAGTCAAGACCAAAAGCTTCTCCTGAGACACGAAATTTGACCAGCAGTCCACATAATCAAAAGAGCAAAACTGTGCGTTGCAGTGAAGATAATGGGAAATCTGTTTCTGTGAAAGTAAGTACGAAGAAGAACACAGAGAGGCATAGAAGTCAGACATTCAGATCTTCGAAATATGTAAAGAAAAATAGAACCGTCAGCATTGCTTGTCTTGAAAAAATAGTTCATATCATTGTTGAACCTTCAAATGTACAAGAAATCATGCAAATGCTAAGAGCTGTACGAAAACAAATGAGGAAAAGTTATATGAAGTTCAAGGTACACTTCCCAGTTAAGCATTTTCACAGAATTATAGAATCTGGTATCATAAATCTTACATCATTAATAAAATCCTTGAACTTTTCCAAGATGTCTACAGTAGGTGAGACATTAAAATTGAATATCTGCGATATTATAAAGTCCAAACTTAAGCAACTTAAAAAGAATGCAATAGTGGACCGTCTTTTTGAACAACAAGGATCAGATATGAAAAAACAGTTATGGAAATTTGTAGATGAAGAGCTCGATTATTTATTTGAAAAGATAAGGAGAATTATAATAAAACTATGTGATGTGGGAAATGAGAGTGAGAAAGGGAAATTTGAAAGAGCGGGAAAACAAAAACACAAGATTGGTCATAAAAATGATGTGCAAAGATCTAGAAAAAAGTCCCTGAAAGCCAGATCTCAAAAGCCTGAAGAATATATCCTTTCGAAACAAATTGTGGGTTATCAACGACCTAAGGGTCACTGTGAGAAAAATAAAACAAATGCACCAAAACCTGCATTTACCAAATGTCTTAACTCCATTGATAACACAAGGAATTCCCAAACCAAGGTACACCTCTCTAAAGAGAATAATTTGCAAGGCACTCTCACTCCACTGAAGAGTATAAAATATGAGAAGGAGGGATTCCACCTCTCCAGAGATGCTAACAAGCCTGATCTTAGTTACGAGCTTCTCACAGAACAACAAGCATCCAGTCTTACGTTTAATCTTGTAAGTGATGCTCAGATGGGTGAAATTTTCAAAAGTTTATTGCAAGGTTCTGACCTCTTGGAAAAAAATGGTGGCAATATCGACAGAAATGAGTGGGAATTCAGGACTCCAGAAAAACAGGTTTTAGTCGGTCGTAAATGCAGAGGAAATGCTGGTGGACCAGTGCAGGAGATTGCTTCTGAGGAAGCTTACGTGGAGTCTCGACCAGTAGAGGGTATTAACTGGCCTGTTGTTTCACCTGTAAGAGCTCCTGCTTTAGCATCAAGGCTTCAGATGTCTGTTGATCCAGATGTACTAGATGAAAGCTGTATGTTTGAGGTTCCTACAAATGCTGCTTCATGCAAAGAAGATGAATGCAATTTACAAAAGAATAAATCATTTGTTTCTTCTATCCTCCTTGAAGATTTGGCTGTTTCCTTAACTATTCCATCACCTTTGAAATCAGATGCACACCTCAGCTTCCTAAAACCTGAGAATAATTCTAGCTCAGCTCCGGAGGGTGTTCTCAGTGCACATTACAGCGAAGATGCGCTTCTCGAAGAGGAGGATGCCACTGAACAAGACATTCATTTGGCTTTAGAATCTGATAACTCAAGCAGTAAATCAAGTTGTTCTTCATCGTGGACAAGCCGGCCTGTTGCGCCTGGTTTTCAGTGTCGCCCCAGCCTGCCAATGCAAGCAGTAATCATGGAGAAATCCAATGATCATTTTATTGTAAAGATCAGGCGTGCAGTGCCATCCATCTCACCAGCATCTGATCAGGTGGCTTCAGTGAAGGAGGCGCGGACATCCTCAGCCAAGATTGAAAAAGAAGAAATGAGAAGTGGGGAAAAAGAAAGGGACAGTCAGAGTGCCACAGCAGCCACTGGGCAAGAAGCTGTCAAACCGCATCTGGGTACGACGGGTCAGTTGCCTCATATCAGCACCGGAGAAGAACAAAATCCTGACTTACCTCAGCCTCTAAAGGAGTCATGTAATAGTACTGGAAAGGAAGAAACTAGTGGGTTGCTTGGACCCTATAGGGAATCTTCAAACACAGAGAACCGTGACACTGAAAGCCCAGATGAAGGCTCTGAACAATCTCGGACATGCGAATTGGAAGTATCTGAAAACGTAAATGAAATGGGTGTTAGATCTCAAGCTTCCTTTCCTGCTGGGTGTAGGGTAGAGTCCTGCATAGGCTTAACAAATGGTCTTAGTGAAACTTCATGTCGTGCAGTGGAATCCACTGTAGATAACAGGACTCAGGCAACTTCTGCAGGAAACTCAGAAATCAGTGGTAAAAAGGAAGAAGTGGAAGAGTGCTTTAATGCATTAACAGAAGAACTTTCCAACGAGACTGTAGCAGGTGAAGGTAATCGTGAAACAAAATCCACTTCAAATCCTGATATAGAATGCCAGAATAGTGTAGATGATAAAACTAGTAAAAAAAGGAAAAAGGAGGCTGGCAGAGAGAATTCCAGCTCAAAACGGCAACGAAAAGAAACTGAATCAGCAGGCGAAGGAAGTGATACAAGTGGTGCCAAGTGTGAAGAGGCAAATTCAGGACATAATCAATGTTCCAATAAGAAGAATGAGTTGCAGCAGAATGAAGACTTTTCTCCTTTGGCTTCATCTGCATCGTCACCTAGTCTGTATGCCAAAAACATCATTAGAAAGAAGGGAGAAGTAATAGTTTCCTGGACGAGGTAATTTCTGATTTGATCTGTTTGATTGTTCTAGGGTTTTTTTAAACTACATGATGTACTGAAAAGTGGAAAGAAAAGAGTATTTAGCTGATGGCTAAAGTTCTTTCGTAGCTCTACATCCTGCTGTAAATAGTGGAGTGGGAGCTTCTGTCTGTTTATGCAGGATGGCTTCAAGAGGTTGATGTCTTCCCTTAGAGCACCACTGAAAGGTGCTACAGTCTATTTTATCCTTTTTCTGTAACAATCATCCAAGGGAAAATAAATTGAAGGGATGGGCTGATTTCATTTAATCCTGTTAGCAGTCTTTGGAAGAGAACAATTTTTAGTCATTTCTTAGGTAGGTAAAATGCCATTTGCTTTAAAGAAGGTGGCTTCTGTGTGTCGTAACTAATTCTACTGCTTACCTGTATCCCCCAGAACAAGAATACTTTTTGCTTTTGTTTTTAAAGCTTATATGCGAAGGTAACAAGACCTACTATATTGTACCGTCTGTAATTTCTGATTCCTCTGCCATTTCCTTTACTGTCCAAAAATTCAAGCCAGGCTTGGTAGGGGTTGGAGTTCTTTGATCTTCCTACAAGGCCTGGAAGCATTTGTGACTGGGTAAAGGAGAGCAGATAAAGATTTCCCCCTCTGAGAGAAGGCACGAGAGCAAACAGTTTTTTCTCAGGGTCTGCGCGCTGCTCGATCTGCAGAAATGTACTAGTCAACCATTCAGCCTATCTATTCCAGTTAGTAGGATGTGGGTGACAAATGTGACTGCATGTGTCAAAGATATGGGCAAAGTTATTGTGTGTATCCTTACCCTTAAGGTACTGTAGTTAGCAGGTTTTGCTCATCTCACTACAACTTGATCCAGTCAATGCTTTAGAAACAGGCTATTAAAACTTTCAGGACAGACTTTTCTGAACTATAGTTCAAGTATAAATCAGTTTATAGGTAGCATTTTAAAAGAAAATCAACTCCTTCATGGAAAAAAGACTGCGAAAGCTAACGGGATTGTCAATGTGTAAACCAATGAGACAGGATGAAACTATTACAGTTTTCCTTATGAATATGACTGTTTTCTGTGTCACAGTCTTTGTCTTCAAACTATGTCTAAAAAAAAGTTTATTTCAGTAACTAGTCATTACATTTTGTTTTAAATGGAAGAAATTAAGTATGATTTATTGGAAGATCGCAGCTTTTGACCATTTTACATTTACCTGAATTCATTAATGAGACAAGCAGCAAATTGGTGACACACTTAAGAATAGACTTTTGGTCCTTCATTCTCACGTGAACAGTAGATGTGCTCTGAGTACGTTTATTATATGAAGCCACTTACAGAAGTTAAATACCTCTCTGTTTCATCTTTGAACATCAGTGGGCCTTAGATGAAAGCCATACAAACTGAGGGAATTCCACCTAGAAGTACTGGCCTCTGCTGAATTTAGGAGTTCTTTTCCACTCAAGCTTAAATGTCTGCTTTAGAAGCTTAGAACTCTCTTTGTTGGCTTCACTTTTGGGCTGGCTCTATGGTCACAATCCTGCCCTTCCTAATAAAGTAGCATAGTCAGTTTTTTACTGACTCTTAACTCTGTGCTGGTAGAGAGGACAATCCACCCTAAGTTCACTGCTGCTGTGTGAACTCACGTTTCCCAGTTTGGAAATACTCAGAATTTTATATATGCCTGTATGTATTTTTTTGTTTGTGTGCATGTACGCATATAGAGAGAGGTATTTTAAAATTGCATTTTTGCTGTAGAAATGATGACCGCGAAATTTTACTGGAATGTCAGAGAAAAGGACCATCAAGCAAAACCTTTGCTTCCTTAGCCACTAGGCTGAACAAAAGCTCAACCCAGGTAGGTGCTATTATGCTTGTATTTGATAACAGCTATGTTGATACTTTTATGATTGCAGCTGAACAAAACCCTTCGGAGTTGTTTTTTCTTCATGTCTTTTGTTGGGGGGTTCTTGAAAAAAGAATCTCGGATTCTCCTAGTCGTTGCTTTTTAAAAATGCCCATTATAGGGATATTATGGTCCAGGGATTCTTAAGTACATGCTTGATTGGTACCTTGAAACTGCTACTTCCAGTCATAAGCCAGGGACAACAGGATTGTTTCTATTGTTGAATCAGCACTTAGATTTAAAAAAACAAAAGACAGTTTGGGGAGGCCCAAAGCCTTTACACACTTTTAATAAAGTAGAAAAGGATTAAAATCAGAGCTGGAAAAAAAATACTAGGATTTTGCAGAAAGGACATTTTTCGTGAAAATGTTTCCTTTTTTCTTTCACTTGTTAATTAAGAAACTTGAAAAGACACAGATGTCGAATTGATGTAGAATATTTCCGGAGGTTTGCATATAACTTTGTTCTTGTCTTATATTGCTGTCTTTGTCTCTATCCTGCAAATCTAAAAAGGAAGAAACACCCATTTGACGAAGTGAGCAGATCCTGCATGCTCAGGATGTTGAGTTGTATGGTTACAGAGTCTTTGCGGGGTTGAGACGCTGGTGGGGTGGATGGTTGGATAAAATGGTGTTATCTGTGCGTTTGTGCTCCCAGTTAGCTATTTGGCAGATGGTAGATACATGATAGCAGTACGCGTATAGCGATAAGAAATACCAACTTACAATTGAATGAGGTCGCTGTGTCAGCCGTAGCTAATGCTCAATGAAAGCATGTTTGACTCTCATCTACGGACCAGTTTTGTAAAATCCCCAGTAGGCAGATTGCTCCAAGATGAGCTATAAATACCTGAAGCAACAGTTGTAGAAGAGTTTAGAAAATAACCAATAAACTGTGGTTTTTGTGGACTACAAAATAAGCTTTGGTCCTTACATTTGAATCTTACTCACAGTTACACCTGGCAGAATTCAAGTATAATTGACTTTGAAGCCTTCGTTTCTTTTTTTTCCCCTCCATATTGCAAGGAAACCTGTGTCAACCCAGTAGCTGGCTTTAACACTCTGTGATTAACGTGGAGGCTGTTTCAGATGTCAAAGGTATAGGAAGACTTCTATTTCCAAGTAACCTGTTAATGGTGCTTCTAAAATTCTCCCGCTAAAATGTATTGGAAGCAAATGAAAAACAAAACAGTGGTCTTTCAAAAAAATTGTATGCTGTCAGATCAGTCTGGCTTGGTAGGCATGGAAATCTGGGGCCTTAATGGTATGTCTTTTTTTTTTTGTCCTTCGTTAGGTTTCAGAAAGATTCAAGCAGTTAATGAAGCTGTTCAAGAAATCCAAGTGCAAGTAAACCTACCACCAAGTTGCTTCACGGTTCCAGAGTTTATCTGTTGTTAGCAACGGTGGACTACAACGACTGCATTCATATGATGGGAGTAGTGGGAGGTATCCAAGTCCGAATACTAAGTTGGGTAAATCTTTGCAGTGTTAATTATTTATTTCTCTGTCCTGTTACCTCTGAAGTTTTTATCAGAATAACACAGAGGGAACTTTACAAACAAACTGGCTGGGAAAGAAGGGGCACGTGCAAATGGAGCAGAGCAGTGTCATTACAAGGGGGTGACATCTCTTGGTGGCTCATTGTGGTCTATAAGCACACCCAAGGGTGTGCAGTCAAGTGAAAGGGGTGGCTCTTGCTTAATTTATTGGAAGTACTGCATGTGGTGATGTCAAACTATGATTTTCAAAAGTAAGAAAGAGTGCTTCGGAATCCCGTTGGTAGATCATCCTGGAAAATGACAAGTGCGTCATCTTGGTTACCTTGGAACATACTTTAAGAAGTTAGGCATCTTTCCTTGAAAGTCAGGCAGAGCAATGATAGCAGCGATGCTGGAAGCTACTTGTCTGAATTCTGATGGTAGGGAATAGGTGCTTCTTGCCACTTTGTCAGTTGCTTGTGCTGGGTTTCAAGGAGAATCTGGCCCTGTGCATAGGGTTTGTCTTCAACTTTAAGCATAGTTATTGAAGCCATGTCTTAATGACTCCAGTGTTCAACAGAGGTGAGTGATTTTCTCCTTGAGGTGCCTGTCTGTTGTCATTGACAATGGAGAAAATCTAAGCCAGTTGTCTAGTCTAGACCCGTAACTTCCCAATTTTTAAAGTCAAATGAAGTGAGTCCCAGCCTCTGTGAGAGAGTGAAGCCAGTCATTAATGCAGTGACCAGTTTTTCAGTTTCTTTTAAATTGTGGAATGCCATAAAGAGTATTCATTTACAAATAACTGTCTTGCAGTTAAAAACATTTTGCAGATCTGACGATATTTGAAAAGACTTAGGATTGAATTTTGAAGAGTAGGGGTTTCTTTTTCTGCTCCGAATTACATCTGGGAAAGGTGCTTTATTTAGGTCTTCAAAATAATGAACATTCCGTTTTATTAAAAAAATTTAAATTGACAAGTTACTTCCTTTTTAAAATTAATTTAGAAACAGACCTTAACAGTTTTATAAAATGTTCTTTATGCTTACTAACCAAGAGAAAAACTTTTCTATAAAAACAAGCAGTTTCAAAAACTTGTCAACTTGGCATGTTTTGACAGCAATTGCACCTATCTTTACATGATAAATTCATTATGTTCTCTTTTAAAGAACTCTTAAAACTGCTTCCAGTTTTACTAGTACGTACTAAATGTGTGTGTATGTGTAGGTATGTATGCACACACACATCTCATATGTGTTGCTGCTTTATCCCAAATTTCTGAAAAGCTTTATGTTTTCTTCCCCCTAAGAAACATTGCTGAAAGTGGCACAGGTTTTCGTATTCTGAATTCACTCATGTTTGAGGTTTTATTCTTTACCGAGGGCTGGAATTGCTGTAGTCTTTATCCTGTCAGAACATCTGCTGAGTTTGTTAGATTTCATTTAAGAGCCCCACTAAGTGTCTTGCCTTTCCACTTGGGTTAAATTGGCTTTTTTTCAGAATCCAATGACTGCACCTTCAATTTCAGCATAATGGTTTTTTGCTCCCTTTCCAACTAACGCGACAGACTTCTCATTCTAACAAACCATCAGATAATTTGTCAGTGATGTTGCCACTTGACACGGGTGGAGTGTTGTAAACGTGACCTGTGGAGTGGAGGGTAGTCATGCCGCCAAACAGTGCGTTGTCCTTGGTTCAGGCAGTGCTCGGGAAGCTCTTGCAAGGGCTGACTCGAGCAGGCGATGATGTCAGTTCTGGCAGTCTTCCATCTGATGCGCTTGCTTCCAAATCATTTGCTTTTGATGATCAAGTGTCATCTTTCACGCTATGCCAGCAACACCTAGTGATTTCAGTGGGGGTTTGGTTTACCTACCCGTGCTTGTTCTTACAAACATTTGTGACAGCTGTTTACTTCCAGAAGATTTAAATCCAACCGATCTCCTCTCAGAGCAGTTAGTTTGCAAAGTAGCATTCACGTTTGTGGAAAAATCAGACCCTACTAAGAGTGCTCGCTGAACCATAACCTTAGAGATCAAAATGTGCACAGTACTCAAGGCACTGAGGGAAAAGGTTTCTCTCCACTTAAGTGCTTCCTCTCTGTCTCAAAAAAACAGGCAGTATTTTATTACAAAGTTGTTTATTCCTTGTCCGTGTTTATTACCTGTACAGGTGATGGGGGGTGGGGGGAGTTTGACTGTTTTGTTTCTGACTCGGATTTGTTTTTTGTAAATTATGAAACTTTTTTTACTGTTCTGTCTGTTGTAAGTATGTGTACAGGTTCCGACATGGTCATGTAAAATACCTGATGTATGTGTATATATATAAATACATGTATAAAAATAGAGCTTTGTTTAGCCAAAGACAATTTTTTTAACTATATAAAATGCCAGGTTTATTTTGTTTAAACTGAATAGTTTGCTTACTGTAAGAGTAATGCAAAAAATAAAACTGTAAAATTCACACACATGTTCTTGTTGAACAAAGGTTGGCTTGGAGTGGTTTTGTATTGTTGTTTATAATTTATTTCTCCAAGTATTTTGATACATATATGCAAAATGTACTGTATGTAAATCTACAGTCTTACTGTGAAACCTCAGGTAAATGAAAACGTTTTCTAGAACTGTTGGCTAATGGCTTCACCACTACAAATGCTGTGAAGCAGCATTAAAACTGAGTTCTATTAGTTTGTGTAAATGAGTAGCTATGTTGATGTTCTGGCCAATAAACATGGAAATAATCAGCTGGTGCTCTGATGCAATTACTGCTCTGAATAAGTACTGCTTATTTCTTGGTGAACGCAACCAGACAACTCCACAAATTACATAAAACCTTGAAACCGGTTGTGAATTAGAGCCTACAACTTTCCTCGTTTTTTCTAGAAGCATTGGTTTAGTGTTGAGTATTACAAAATGACTTTCTCCCGTGTATCCAAGGCTTTTCATTGGAAGAGTGTATCTGGCAGTCAGTCATACTCTGATTTGCTGTTGACAGATAGTTCTGTTTCTGTCCAACACACATATTTTTACAGGATTCAGTTTAAAAATTCTTAACGGACATGAGTATTGGAAAATTTTCTAAAGCAGAAATTCAGAGAGCAGGATTTATGGAGATGTGCGTAATAGTGAAATTGTAAAGCATCGGTTGTTGAGTTCTGAGGGAGTCTCTCTGAGGCATAGTCTGTTGCCAGCTAACTGTCTACGTATAATAGCTGACAGGACTAAAGGCGTTTTTCTTAGGTGTGAATCCAGCAACCCATAGCTATTTCCGTTAAGTCTTTCCTCTCATTGTCTTCAGTCTAAAAGCAGCTGCAGAATAATCTTTAGCAATTCGTTTTCATGAAGGGAGGCAGGAGTAATAAAGAATGCCAAGAAACAGGTTTAAGGATTTCTTAGAAGAGTCTATTAAATCAGTTACGGGGTGTTTCAGGAGTAAAATTGGCTTCGATAGGAAAGATGGATAAAGTTTCGGTGGTGGCTGGCACGCCTCTCGCATCAGAGTTTGAAAGTACCGGTGCTGTGCCACCACAAGCAAACCCATCTGAGCCATGAGGTAATATGGGGAATAAAATAAATAGAGAAATACTTTAACAGAAAGGAAGTTGCACAGCTCTTGTTAAAAGGCTCGTGGTTTGAATCTGCAAACTGGAGCATAGTTGTTAAATTAATTAGCGGGGGCTTTGATCAGCCCAGTCTGAAACTGAAGCTCAACCTTGACGCAGTTTAGACAGCAGTGTGGCGCAGAGGCAGGTCTCAGGAGGCAGTTTGGATGTCGGCATCCTGGTGTGGTTGTCCAAGCGTATCGCTGTAGCGGTGCTGAGGCTGCGAAGATCCCCTGGCCTGTGTTATTTCAAGTAAAGGTAAGGTTGCTGTCAACTTATTCGCTCAGGAGGAGCAAGTCTAGCATCAGTAACATTCATCTGTAATAAAATGGAAAGATCTGCAAGTTCAAGTGAGGTGACTTTATTAATAAGCCAGGGGGTTTCTAGCCACTCGGGTTACGCTGTAGACGGAGTGATTTTGGCTGAAAGGGTAAAATTCTGCAGTCTTACCCTGACGTTGTGGTGTGCCTATACCCGAAGTGCTTCAGCTGCAGCCTGTTGTCCAGCTCGCTGTTCCACTTGCGTTGGCTCCAGAGGTTTATGATGGGTTGGTAAGATGGCAGAAGGCACGTGCTCTTTGAAGTGGTTTTGACCCTGTAAAAAGGTCTGAAAAAGCTCTGCAGGCAAGTTTAAACAGGACTTTTGGGGAGACAAGTGCAGCTTGTATGAGAGAGAGGGAGGCCCTGCTACATAAATCTGAGATAATCCCTAAGAAGAGGTGGGGCTCATGTCTTTGGAGACCTGGTTAGTGGGAATACCTTTACTGAAAAGAGTCTGAAGGGGAAATCAGTCACACACCTTGTAAGATGGAAGAGCCAGAAGTTGTGGAGCAGGAGGGGGTAGAAAAGGCTTTGGGGATTTGCATAAAGTTTAGGCCAGGGCAGGCTAGGCGGCAGAAGCCGTTAGCATCAGAACCTCAGATTTCTCACGGAATTCTGTTTTGGCAACACCGGTTTTAGATTGTGTCTCTCGCAGGTGCCAGTTCTGGGTGGGCTTGGGGGTGGCTCTCTAACCCAGCTGAAGAAAGGTTACCGTGCTGAAAGCCTGTGTTTCCAACTGAAGACTTGAGTCTCGGTTCCTGTGGCCTCCATTTTCAAAGACTCAGTCTAACACATCCTAAATTAACTCACCAGCTGTAATGTTAGCTGGTTTGGATGTCAGAATAATTGTGTATTAATGCAAGGAAATGCTACTGTCTGTGTTGTAAGGAGCTTACAGTTAGTTCCCACATACATCCTTTTCTGGTTTTCAAACCTGTGAATCCCTGACAAGAATATCAAAAGCTGCAGTGCTGTGAAAAGTGTGTTTTGACCCAATATTTTGAGAACTGATTTTGTAATAGCTGCCACGTATCATTCAGGGGCTGTCACAGGCAAGACGGAGTAAACACCCTGTACTGGATTTGTGTGCCGAGGTTTATTGAAGAAGCAGCGAGACTGGAGCTTTTACCCTACTTTGTTGTCTCCAACTCCTGCCCCAGCACTATGTTCCCTGCGTCTTTGCTTCCAAGCAGGGAGGTTGCTTCTGGTCAGGAGGAGGTCGTGCAGATTCC
>NW_010423776.1:26814-30392 GCF_000710305.1 Buceros rhinoceros silvestris
GCTGTGCTGCTGCTCACAGTTGCCCATCTCGGGTGTCACTGGTCAAGGTCCCATTTCTCTGATCTCCAGGATATTCCCTGTCCTCCTGCCAACACACCCACCCTCACATCACCCACCGCACACAAATGCTGCCTGTTTGCATCAGGCTGTAAGCTGATTTCACCTATGGCAGATGTTGAAGCAAGGAAGTGTCCTCGGCCACCACAGTTTCTTGCTCATCTCCAGTCACAAAGGCGTACACCACACTCCTCTTCTTTGACCCAATGTCTTCCACCACCCCCATGCCCTGACCTTGCTTCCCTGCCATGTACAATTAGTTGTATGGTCCATTAATGAGCTTAACACCACCAATTATTCTGCTGCTAAAGCAGAAGCATGGCAAATTGTCCTTCAGCAGCCTACTGTCACACACACACACACCCCCACACCCCTCCCCTAAGGAAACCAAAACCTTAAACCAGGTTACGCAGGGCAGAGTGAGGTAGGCAGCCTCTGGTTCTGTGTTGTGACCTGCTGAGGGGAAAAAGGTGGGACCGAACGAGGGGCTTCAGCAGTGAGCAACAAAGTGCGCGCTCCAGTGGGATGAATAATTCACAGGTGCTGCAGCTCTCACCCAGTTCTCACGGCGAGCAGAGCTGAAGAGGGTGCTCTTGAGAAACCCGGGAGCTGTGGCAGCCACTGGAGATGTCGAGTCAACACATCTTCTGGTGAAGCAGCACAGGGTGTCCAGGCTCTGAGACAACTGAAGCAGCAAGGTAAAGCTTCAGGGACTTTGACCAAATTTGGTAAGAAGAGGCATGAAAATAAAATGTCAGTGACAGGTACATGAGAGTACGTGGGCTTGAGAGAGAGCGTGAGAGCATACGGATGAGCACGGCCTGTGGGATCTGGATGGTTTGAATGGATATTAACACACATCTCAGGAGTAGAAAGTATAGTGCTGCCATGGACCAAAACCGCTGACCGGTGGAGATGAAACCACAACCTACCCCAGTTTATTGCGCGAAACAAGGATCCATACAGTTCACGCACTAGTTCGGATGCCACTGGAGCTGGCTCACAGGAAATGGCTAACAAAGCATGGTCAGTGCTGCTACTACAAGGGCGACCTGAAAGCTTTTCGGGTTTAAGTGGGGAGAGGAGGGTCTGTAACACACATCCACTCACCCGTTAAAGGCACAGCCCTCAGCCTCGAGCAGTATCTGTAGTAGATGTTCCTTGCCTTGGGAAGGACCTTGCTGCAGACCTGCTGCTCCAAGGAGGACTCGGAATGGCCTCTGGCAGCACTCCATTTGTACCCGAGCCAGATCGGGGCTCGTGGTGATAGAGGGTTAGCAGCCTAGAATCTTCTCTGGACTGAGGCACCTCACTGGCTGAGAGCCCTGCCTGTGGACTCAGGAGGCGTGTACAGGACAGCAGTCCCCAGGGAGTGCTGTGTCTCAGCTGTCGTGAAGGTCCTCCTGGTGCCGGGGCAGGTGCAGTGGCTGTGTTAGGCTGAGGCCAGAGGAAAGATGCTGTAGCCACCTCGTCTGCTGCAGGGCAAAGCTCTGCAGGCAAGTTTAAGCAGGACTTTCGGGGAGACAAGTGCAGCTTGTATGAGGGAGAGGGAGGCCCTGCTACATAAATCTGAGATAATCCTTAAGAAGAGGTGGGGCTCATGTCTTTGGAGACCTGGTTAGTGGGAATACCTTTACTGAAAAGAGTCTGAAGGGGAAATCAGTCACACACCTTGTAAGATGGAAGAGCCAGAAGTTGTGGAGCAGGAGGGGGTAGAAAAGGGCTTTGGGGATTTGCATAAAGTTTAGGCCAGGGCAGGCTAGGCAGCAGAAGCCTTTAGCATCAGAACCTCAGATTTCTCACGGAATTCTGTTTTGGCAACACCGGTTTTAGATTGTGTCTCTCGCAGGTGCCAGTTCTGGGTGGGCTTGGGGGTGGCTCTCTAACCCAGCTGAAGAAAGGTTACTGTGCTGAAAGCCTGTGTTTCCAACTGAAGACTTGAGTCTCGGTTCCTGTGGCCTCCATTTTCAAAGACTCAGTCTAACACATCCTAAATTAACTCACCAGGCAACAGAGTATGAAATCGGACATGACCGATCGATCCTTGGGCATTGATTCAAAGCAAAACTAATGGAATGTAAAGAAAATGTAAGAATCTATTGTACTGTAAAGGCTCCTATTTAGCCATTTTACACAATAAAATTTAATTTGGGAGCTGGAGGAACGCGTAATATTTGAAGAACCTGCTAAAACAGGGCATAGGGACTTTGCGAACTATTGCCACACGGATCAAGCCTTGAGGGAATGGCTTTGTTGGATGCCACTGACTAAAATAATTGCACGATAATTTTGGCTAGAAGCACCATCCTATCATCTGATGATTTGTAAACCATGCACATATTGTTTAGAGAGAGTGATCCTGGCATCCGGCTACAAAGAACCGAGAAGTCCGCTCCGCGTACCACGTCTATCCTTTGGCTCTTGGGGGGAAAAAAACGTCCTCTCTCTGCCGAAGGAAGGTCTCTGAGCTGTAGCAATCAGCACCGCGGCGTGCTCCTCCCGCAGTGCTCTGAGATAGACTAACCAGGGGCTTCCTCCTAAGGTAAGAGGCAGAAAAATAATTCTTCATAGGGCAGTACAGAGCAGGCGTGTCCCTGTGAGGCTTGAAGCAATGTGAATTAAACCCAGGAGTATTTGCATCTTAGCATTTAACTTCTGACGAGGAAATTATGTAACTCTGCTTTTTCAATTCACAGCTGATGAAAACCTGGCATAAATTTAATATAGAAGTGATTTGAATAGATAATCAAATGAACTTTAAAATAAAGAAGTAACAAAAAACAAGAAATACAGAAGCTTCCTTCAAGAGAAATGGTAATTTCCTTCTGGTTCTAACTGACTACACGCATGAATTTTTATTGTTTGAAACAACCATGTGAAATATTTGGACAGACACAAAGGTAGCAGAGGGTGTAACGAGAAATGACTCAGGTATTGTACTACCTGCGCTGAAAATGGTGTTTTTCTGGTACGCTATAGGTTAGTACACTAGAACGCTGGAATTTATAGTCTCGTTGTAGACTGGAAGTAATGATATCATTGATATTTGAGATTCCTCTCTTACGGTAAACTGACATTACGCTGTTACACAGAACTCCACTAAGACCAGGGAAGGGGAAGATGGGAAAGTTGGAAGCACATTGCTACAACAAGGTTGTGAAGCAGTTTGGGCTGATTTCTTAGAAACTCTGGCTTTTGTGGCTCTGAACTAACCTCTTTCCTTTATACCCAATGTTCATTCCCCATGTCAGTATTTATACTGCAGTTCTACCGGAGCAGATTTGAGGTACAATAAGCTCACTTAGTGAGTGAATTACACCCCTCCTACAAGTGCTCTCCCTTGTCAGCTGTTATACAGGAAAGGTGAGGAGAGAATTGTTTAAATACGGGTAGAAACAACCAGAGGAACAAACGCATCTGTAGAGCCAGCGTGATATGTTTACAGCCCTCTCCTTCCCCTCTCTTCCACCCCATGGTTACCGTCACTTTCTGTTCCAAAACAAGCAGTGATAATTCCTGCT
>NW_010423776.1:30490-31042 GCF_000710305.1 Buceros rhinoceros silvestris
ATCTTAGGGATTAAAATGTGTCACCTTTGTCTCCTTTCCCTTTTATTCCTGCATTTACATTTTAGCATCTCACTTGGCTTTGGGTTTTTGTTGTTGTTGTTGTTTCAGTGTCTATCAATTTCAGTGAGGGATCAGCAAAGCAGCAAGTATCTCCATAGCTCCTCTGCTAACTATCGCGCTGTGTCATTCAGGCACCTTTCAGGGGAAGTGGGACCGAGCAATGGGCAAGTGTCACCCACTTGTACTTGGCCTCTTGAGTTTGGACTCAAACTCTGGGTTTGGGAGTTTGCTCTGTGCAAACCTCTACTTCCTTTGCTGAAGGCGAACTGTTCTGCATCAGCACTTCCAAGCTTGTGAAAACAGGTTCGACATTGTTAGCTCGAGACGTAACATTTTCCGGTAAATATTTCAACACGCAAACACCTCTGTATCCACCCAGCCCACGACACTGTAACAATTTGATATCCGCTCTGAATAAAATCTATACGAAGTCGGAAGAAAGATCCAGCATTTTCCTTTAAAGAGAAGGAAAATGGGCTACAATAATTCCTG
>NW_010423776.1:31146-33560 GCF_000710305.1 Buceros rhinoceros silvestris
GATTTTTTTTTCGTATCTTATTTCAATGATATACATAGGAGGGAAGGAGTGGGGAAAGAAAACATTCCAAGTGCATCAGGGCACCTAAGGAATTGCTTGACTAGGAATTGCTGGCCAAGTTTCTTCCAACAGCTCCCTGTGTCAAAAGGGAAGTTCGTTCTGTGGATTCATATTTGCAGGAGAAAAAAAAACCAACAACAACCACCCAAAACCAAAATAAAGCACAGAAATGTAATAATAAAATCTGTAGGATGCCCGTGCAGAGGATGACGGCTCTGTTGGTTGCAATGAAAACCGGTACCGGCAGTAAATAGAGGCTCTGAGCAGAATCATGCCGCAGGGAATCATACCACAAACCTTAACCAAGCTGTATGCATAACGGTGATATCACCCCGCTGTGCTATCAGTTAAAATGGTAAGATTTTGGGTTCTTCCGGATTCTTCTCCGGCCACTCTTTTAAAAACTTAGAAATCGAACTTTACTAGATGTTGTGGTTTAGTGGAATTTGGAAAGTTTTGAAAAAAGAGTAGCATAAAAAATTTAAGTGTGAACCCTAAGGTAGATAGGATC
Organism: Buceros rhinoceros silvestris; assembly: GCF_000710305.1. Classification (NCBI taxonomy): domain Eukaryota; kingdom Metazoa; phylum Chordata; class Aves; order Bucerotiformes; family Bucerotidae; genus Buceros; species Buceros rhinoceros. The sequence goes on from NW_010423776.1 coordinate 31,718, forward strand.
CCAGTTGCTTTCAGTATTTTGTTACCACTTTGACATAAAGAATTCCAGGGACACACACCCAATGTGCAGTGCCTTCGCAAATAAACATTTGAATTCCCCACGTAACCTGAAGTCCTGAATAGTTTCCAGGCCAGCACCTGGGAAATCAAGCATCTGGCAGCAGAATGTAGATCAAATGGCTGGTGAATCAAAGAGCATCTGGGAAAGAGGGAGGTGGAGAGATCATCTCACAGTCACCACTGAAAACCTCCACATCAGTCCATCATGCAATCCCCGTTTTATTTATCTCAGCTGTTGAAATCTGTAATTAAGACAAAGTCGTGGCGATTCGGTAAGTCTTTAAATGCATTAAATTAAAGACAATCCGGAAAGCACTCTTAATTAATCAACATTATGGTAGAACTGAGACTATTTACGCTCACACAGCTATGCGGCAATTAGCTGTGTATTTGTAGTTTTAAGAATCCAAGGGAGAAACTTGTGGATTTTTACCTTGGAAAATGGGAAAATACTGAATGGATGGCACTAATAATGCTACTATGTTCGGGTACAAAATGAAATGTTTTTCTGTCACAGTTAGTTATAGGACACTTCTCAATACTGTGTAGAGTGTAATACAAATGAAAGCCATGAGCATTCTATATTATTCTAGTTGTTTCTCACCCCAAACCCTTACAAAGCCAGAGACAGTGGAACAGGGTGGGTGTCGACTTAAACTGTAGCTGGCAAAGGATTTGCAAAGTGAGAAAAAAATTGTCTTCTTTCCTAGAGGGAAGAAAATAGTGCAAAACTGTAGGCGGTTAAGAAGTACTGTGGCTTATAGCTGAAATCAATCTCTCTTAAGCTTAAAATAATCTCACATTTGCATCTTTCACCAGCAATCATAAAGTCTGCCTTCATTTAAAGACCCATTAAGTAGAAAATAATGATGAATTTCTAAGAGCTCTCCTGCTATCAGAAGAATGTATGTGAAAGATCACTGTTTAAAAGAAAATACTGAAAAAGGCTATTTTCAAAAGAAATCCATTACAGAATTAAAATAACTTTTTCTTTTTAATGTTTTTTTCTTTTTTAAATATCAAGTGTGAACTTCTGACCATGGGGGACTGGAATCTCTTGGGCAGCATCCTTGAAGAAGTGCACATCCACTCCACCATTGTTGGCAAAATTTGGCTCACCATCCTCTTTATATTCCGGATGCTGGTGCTGGGGGTGGCTGCCGAAGATGTCTGGGATGATGAGCAGTCCGAGTTCATCTGCAACACGGAGCAACCTGGCTGCAGCAATATCTGTTACGACAAAGCCTTCCCCATCTCTCTGATCAGGTACTGGGTACTGCAGATCGTATTTGTCTCTTCTCCGTCGCTCGTGTACATGGCCCATGCGCTCTACAGGCTGAGGGCTCTTGAGAAAGAGCGACAGAAGAGGAAAGCCCGCCTGCGGGCTCAGCTAGAAGATCTCGAGCCCATGCCTGAGGAACACAGGAGGGTGGAGAGGGAACTGCGTAAGCTGGAGGAACAGAAGAAAGTGAACAAGGCACCCCTGAGAGGGTCTCTGCTGCGCACCTATGTACTACACATCCTGACCCGGTCGGTGGTCGAAGTGGGCTTTATGATAGGTCAGTATCTTTTATACGGGTTTCACATGTCCCCCCTTTACAAATGCACTCGGCCCCCTTGCCCTAACACGGTGGATTGTTTTGTGTCCCGACCCACAGAGAAGACCATCTTTATGGTTTTCATGAACAGCATCGCCGCCGTCTCCCTGTTCCTGAACATCCTAGAAATTGCCCACCTGGGCCTCAGGAAGATCCGGAAGAGCCTCTACGGGCAGCCGCGGCGGC
>NW_010423777.1:0-29937 GCF_000710305.1 Buceros rhinoceros silvestris
CCTTCCCTGACGTGCAGACTGCTACACCACACCCTGGTTGCTAGAACACCCTAAAGGCTTCTTTTATAGATGGGGGGTAGGCGGTTGGCTGCTGTTGCTCCTGGCCCTGTCAGCCACAGGCTCCCGATGTGCCTCTTGGCTCCACTGGAGTTTCCCCTGGTGCAGGAAACCCCCTGAGCACCACACTGAAATGCTCTGGATGGAACCGGAGCTGCTTGCCTCGTTGTAATGTTACACTCTAAAGAGATGGTAAAGCTGACCTTTATTGTTTGAGTTCACAGCCTATAAAGCCATGCTACCTGTTCTTGGAGTTTAGAACAGCCCAGTAAGCTCCCAAAGAATTAATCTGATACCTCTGTTGATCTACAATAAAGTATCTCCTTCCAAGATAAAATAACCAAGAGATGCCTTTCCAGTTATCTAGAGCACATCAAATGAATTGGTAACTGTACATAGAAATAAACGCATTCATAACAGGCAAAGGGCGTGCTGTGCTATTGAGTATTTGGAGAGTATAACAAAACATATTGTGATACTTATAACCAGGAATTTGTTTTGCAATATCAGACTCTCTTAAAATTAAGCAGCACAAACAAGCCTGCAGCACACAGCTGTACTCACAAGGTAGGGGCTGTGGACAGCGAGGAGGATTTCCTAGTACTGCCTTTTGCAGAGGTGGTTTTGACAGTGCAGTCCTTCGCAAGTTTCTGCCCCACACACCTTTTTCCTCCTACCTTTTGGTTAATTAGGTGGAAAGTGGTACTTTTAACAACAGACTCCTAAGTGCATTTGCTTACTCGGATTTCCTACTGGCTAATACCTCCCTATTATGCTGCTGTCAACTACAGTATCTCTGTATCACTATTTTCACCAGGATTCCACTCGACTGCAGTTTTAGTTCCCTGCCTGCATTTAATGCTCTTTCAAGTGTGTATACTAAGATGGTAAATAACTTTCCTCCCAGCTTCTTATCTCTGTCCTTGCTATCTTACCTACGCTCACAGCACTATCTTAGTTTTCTCCTCGTTTTTGCTGTGTGAATTTTTTAGAACAACAAATTTTCCCTGGCCAGCACCAATTCGCTGTACTCGCTAATGTCCCTCACACAGCAGAAACAGAGACACAGGTGCCAGCTATAAGGTAAAATGCAATACTTAAACTTTTATAGTTATAACAAATCTTATGAGACAATTTTTTAAAATATTAAATAATTGGAGGCTAAGCAGTATGAGTTCCCTTATCTTTTCTATACGAGAAAGATAGAAAGAAAAACAGGAGGATCTTAAAAGTTGTAAAATACTCACAAGTCTTGGAAAAGCTTTGCAGCAAGTTGCCACAGAAGAAGTTAGGATAAAGTTTGCACTAGTGACAGCAGCAAATGCTCCACCCCCTCCTCCGTTCTGTTTTACTTTCAGTTGTTATTATATAACATAGGACTAAGTTGATACGAAATACAACGTGGAAATTACTCTGACTGCAAATAGCAGATAGTAGGAATTTCCTGCTGTAATTTCTCAGAAATTTTCAAACTTGGAAGAAAACCAGAAAATACATGGGGAAAGACATATGCCTGTGATTTAAAAGGCAGGCAAGTGACATGCAAACACAAAAGACAGTTGCTTGCTGTCCCAAGGAGCGGCATTTACGCATGCTACTTCTTATCCTTCCGTAAGAGGAAGCAAGCACACAGTTTGTGCCTTTGCCTCTGCAGAGTCTCTTCTCCCTTTGTAGTTCCCAACCAGAACTCTGAAGATTTGCTTACCTTGGAAGCAAACACTGTAGGTTTATGCTGTAACTCCTCCTCTGCAGCCTGAACAGCATTCTACTGGGGCAGCCACCGCAGGAGGAAGAGAGAAGTTGCCTTTCAGGGCAACACCAGAAAAGAGGAGCACGGCCCTGGAAGAGGGTTGCCAGGACAGAAAAGAGCTTCCCCAAAAGGTACAGCATCTGGTTTGCTGTGGGATGACAGGGCAGACAGGTGTCATAGGCCCAGGTGACATCAGAAGATGATCCTTATAAAGGCTCTGAAAAAATTGCACTGAACTCAAGAGTTGTGGATTTTAACTGTTAAGAAAAGTGGGGATTTGGTGCCTATGGTATTCACAGGGCACGGCAGCTGTAATCCTGAAGTCCTGCTTAGACACCTCACAATGAAAAACCTTTCCACCCTGAGTTCATATTTGATGTCCTGAGGATGAAGCTCAGCAGCTCCCTAGATGTACTCTCAGGTTTCCAGGAACCATCACTTACCTGTGTAAGGGGCGTGCACTCCAGAGGCTACGGTGAAAAGGGTACTTCCTTTCTGTGCAATCTTCTTTTTGTCTTTTGGGTGCTGGTTATTATTCTGTGCATGTCATACTCTGTGAGGTGGTAAAAATATTCTGCAGCTACACGAGAGAGTTTTAGAAATGGCTCTTTCTCCTTGCTGAAGAGATGAATTTCTAGAGTTAAGCATTTCCTTCCTGTTTCTCAGTCAAACAACTTTTTTTTAGGAACACTATTTATAAAATCTGGTGAACAATACCAGTTAGTTCCCTATGCTGGGATATTTTATTGCAGCCAGATTCAGAAAATCTACTTAAGGACCCAAATAAGATTTCTGTTTCTTGAACAGCTGTCACATGACAGAGAGAAACAAGGACTGGAACTGGGTGTTTCCAGAGATTAGTTCTAGATGACAAAAACTCAATTTGTGAGGCAGCTGGCTGCCATTTCTCAACAGCCCTTGTGCGCCGTATCCTGTGGTCCAATGCTTGGGTCCAGCATCCAGTCTGCAGAGAAGGCCCCTGAGTGAAATGCAGCCACAGGAGCTATTCAGCTCCTGTACAGGATCTGGTTTGCTGACACTACCACTGCAAAGAACCTTCCAGCAATTTAACACAAGACAAAAAAGCAGAAGTCACCATTTCTTGCTCTGCAGGGACTCCTGTCTCACTTACGTGACCCTGTATCTGTCTCTCCACAAAAGCAGTAGCTACTCACGCTCCTGGTAGTGTTTCAGTATGGAGTGTTAAAATCACTTTTTAAGCAGTGTGCGGACATGGGAGGTGACATCTGCCTCAGCTGACAGCTATTAGACACCTGGTGTCAAGGGTTAGAGCTGGGCTGGCCACTAGACAAATGACAGTCACTATTACCCATCCCCTCTGCCCTGTACAAGAGAACAGTCCCTGCACAAAGTCCAAGTCACATAAGACATGTACATGTCTGCAGCAGGATGCCTGCGAGCTCTTTGTCGACAAGATTCTTCACTGGGCAAGGTAACAATCAGAGCTACAGCTATGACTAGATCTGTATCTGGTGTTGGGTGTTATCTGAATGTCCGGGAGGAGTGCGAAACTGGGCAGAGGTCCGTTGGTCTCATTCTTCCATTTTTCCCTGCCCCGGACAAAATGATAAGCTTGTCTACAGTCATCCCCACACACCCGTCTACACCAATGATGTCACGTAAAAAAACTGGGTACAAATATGGCCTCAATTTCGACCCCAAATTGGGATAGGAGAAGATTCAACACCATACTGAGGGACGGATTGATGAATTTGCTCCCCTCTCCACCCCCCAACTTGGGACACCTCGTGGGTGAGGTTCTCTGCCTCAGCCTATGCTGAGTGGTATTTTCATCCCCAGGTGTATTTGGTATTTTTGTCCCCGGGTGTGTTTTGCTTCCTGATGTAGTCTGCGCATTGGCGGCTTACTGTCCCGTGTAGCCGGGCTACAACAGACAGGTTGTGAGCTCTCGGTATCAGACCTGTACGGTCTGTCTGGTAAATAAGCCATAGCTCTGCAGTTCTTTTATCAAAGGCAACACCAAAAAGAACCTGTAAATGTTGCTGTTGTAGATAAACCATCTTTATTCATGCACTGCCTCCCCCCCTCCCCACCCCCAATTTTGCTTGTCTTACATATTCGGTGTCGGCCTTAAGACCGGTTGTATTTCCCTTCTTTTCGCAACACGCCCCTTTCCTAAAGAGGGGAAAAATAGAAGGAACAAGGAAGAGAGACTTATGGGTTGGAAAAGAAAACTAAAACTGCTTTAATGAAAATAATAACGATAAAAGAAATGAAATGTACAAATATATACAATACCAATACCAAACCCAACCCCCTGATGGCAACACCATCACTGTAGAGGGGAACTGGATGCAGGAGCTGGATTCTGGAACTGGAGTCGGAAATGCACATATTTGGATCAAAGGCAGAACAGACAGAGTCCTCCTCAGACATTGGTCATTGAAGAGTAAAGAAGAAAACTCGACCCTTGTGATCCTTCAGCTTTGTACTGAATGTGATGGAACACCTTGTTGGTCAGTTCGGGGTCGCCTGCCCTGTCTGCTCCTCCCCACAAATGCAGCTTCCAGGTTACTGCACCCCACTGTGGTACACAGGGTTTAGCAGTGACCTTGGTCTTCACAGCAGAAAGTACAAGCAAGAGCAATCAGACCAAACGCAGACCAACTCCTAGTAGTAACTGTAAACATCAAGCACTTGCGCCTCTAGAAGCAGACGCTGTCTGCAGAAACATGCCGTTAACTTCAGCAAGGGCAGCGACTTAGAGACTGAGCTGGAAAGTGAAATCCCTGAACAGAATTAGTTTTGTTCTAACCAGGACACCTGGGCAGGATTTGAAAGAGAAAATAAAAGTACAGACTTGGGTGGTATTCTTGCCAGGCACCAGCATTGCAGGACAAAGCACCAGCCTAGATAAATATTTAAACCAAAGGAACATACTGATTTATTAACTCTCCTGTGATAAGGACACTTATTCTAAGACAAAAGTGGTCATAAACGCCTCTGTTTTTTCAGTTTACTCCAGCTTAAAGAATGAGAATAAATTATTTCAAGTATACATGTGAGTGTGTATATTTGGACTTGGGATCCCCAAGCGTCTCATGTTTGTCACTGTTTAAAACTGAAGAAAAAACCCAGATTGTTTTCTATTTGTTTCTTTTTTATGTGGTACCTTTGCTATACTCTAATGTGTCAGAATTTTCTCAACTAAGAAAAATTTATAAGTAAAAAGCAAAAAAAAAAAGCACTTAAAGCTTTAGATTTTCTGTGGGAAAAGGAAAAGAATCATTCTTTTTTTTTTTTTAAATCACTTTTCAGTTTCCTTTGAACACTGCAAAAGAAAATACTGCCTATAGGGTGGATTTTTTTTTTTTAATTTGTTTTTAAAACTAACCCTCCAGGTTTGTCCTTTGTTTAAGAGCTATGTTTTGGTGACATTTCTGAAGTTAAAAGTTATAAATTTCTAGCTTAGCATAAAAACTGTTCCTAAATATTACAGTAGCTTATATAAAAATAATGCAAATGCCAGTATGTATTAGATTACAATAAGGTGGCAATAGCACCTGCACTCCCTCAAAATTTAATTCTCATTAATTTTCTTAATTACACAAAAATGTGCTTCCTAATTACACAAGGGATGTTTTATAGCCATCTAAACACTACTAGTCACATCAAGGTGTTTATTTATAGCATAAATGATTCTCATACTCTCTTACGAGCAAAATATCCCTTTCTAATTTATGCAAGTTTCATTTACAGTGGACACAGGCTATTTGGCAAGATATTGGCAATTACTCTCACTAATGAGCTACTAAATTGTAATTTAGTATTTTAACTGCAGTGACAAAGAATGTGAGTAACTTACATGACGCAAACAGTAAAGTGAAAACAGATGCACGAACCCAATTTCGAAAATAAAACAGGATAACTGAAAATTCAAACGTGACCATCCTGATCTGAAGCAACATTGCCCAAACATTTTGTGCGGCTGCAGGACAGCCAACAAGAAGTTTGATTTTACTGCACTCTTAGAAGTTTGCCCATGTTCTCATGAAATTAATTCCTTTGGAGTTGGTGTTAGTTCTGTCACGGAACACTGGGAGAGCACGTATTGCTACAGGAGCAGCGGTGAGGAAGTGGGAGGGGGGAAGGTTCTCTAGAGCAACGTGGTGTGGGAGGTTATACAAAATTGGTGTGTTTTCTGAAGGGAGCCTGGGGAAAAATGGGCTATTTTGCAGACCCAGATCCCCTCAGGATGGCCCCAGCTGACCCAGCTCAGAGACAACTTTACTAAATTTCTGTGTGCTTAAAGACGGGACTGCATTGCACTCTTCTCACCTACTGTCTCAGTAGCAGTTCTCTAAAAAGAAGTCTTGAAGTGGAGGCCTTCTCTGCTAAGATGTGAGTTCTGACAAAACATTATGCTCTGGTAAACATACTGTTTTGGGGTGGTTTTTTTAATGAATTCCAAAATTTTTAGAGAAGCTGAACCCAAATGCACAGGCAGATGCAGAGGACGGTAATTGCAATTTGAATAGTGTCTCTCTTCCTGGGTAGTATTTTTATTATAGTGTTCCTGGTGTGTTTGAACATTTACTACAGGGCTGAACTACTACACCCTCAATTATCAACCTCATTAATTTATGCATGGGGAAATGAAATAACTGTTGTTTTCTTCCTCCAGGTTACAGAGTGGATATAAAGAGCTGATAAGCAGGTACGACTTTGACTCTCCCCACTCCCAGTGTGGCAGCCAGAGGAGTTAACTCAGGGGGAAGCTGCTTTTTGCCTCTGAGGAATCACATCCCAGTCATCCCACCAGCCTTCGCTGTTACGGCCTGTGTCAGCTAAGGCGAGCCTTGGTTCTGGCGATGGTGGCCAGCAGCAGAGTGCCTTACTGCTGAGCAGGAGAGGAGAGAGGGGAACTTGTATGACGAGGGACTTAGGTAAATCTGTCTTTGGTGTATGCTAGGAGGGTGCGTTTCTGGATATTGTAATCTTCAGCAAATCATACACATAACTGGACTTAGGAACCATCCCGCACTAGTGCCATGATAATACATTAATTAAATATTCAAGTCTGAAATAATTCTATGGTAGAATTATTGCTGTAATAAACAGGTAATAGAACAAACAGGTTACTAGGTGGGATTGTGTGCCTTCTGAAAATCTAGGTAACTTCTGCTTCATGGCTGGTAGAGGACTATAGATGATCTGTCTTTTTTTTTTCATACTAAATTGCAGTGTGTTCTAAATTATAGACTCTTCAGACTGGTTATTAAAAACTTCTGACTTCTCAAAAATGCTGTTTAATTTCTAGGCACATCTGGAGAGATATTAATATATTGCCTTTCAGAAGCATGCACAATATTCCTGGCATGTTATAATTTATCAACTATTGTCGCTAAGCATGAGCTGTTCCTATTTAAAGATACAGTGTTTCCAAGCAAAACCATATCCATTGTTAAGTTAGCAAAAACAAAACAAAGGGAAAGGCATTTAATGCTTGAAATGAGTAGGAATATGTTTCTGAATCTGTGCAAAAAGCTAATGCAGAGCAATATGCAGCTTACTTGGAGTCATGAGAGGAATCTATAATCTTCAGTGTTTTGTTTAGTGCCTTGTGAACAAACACTATCCTATTTAGACAAAATAGTATTGCTGTATTGCAGCCTGAAACTTTTCCTGAAAGAGTTGCTTCTTAAATTGCTTGGTAGATATGAAAATCCTATACAAAATAAGATAAATATGTGAAGAAAAGAACTGGCTATCATCCCAAAAGGTAAGTCTTCGCTATAGCGGTTCTCTTGGGTTATACTTGCGTTATTTCTCTCTGTGTTAATCAACACAGAGTGGAATGGCCAGACCACAAAACCCTCACAGTCCATGCTGTCTCGGTGGTCTCTGATATAGATTGCTGCATGCCAAAATCACAAAACTGTTAGTGAATCTCATCCTTATTCAAGCTCCCAGCTAGTTCCCGTAGGAATAATTCTTTACTCAAACACTTTTTTGAAGCTGGGTGCTGTGCCACTTGACTTTAGATGATTGGGCACTTCCCAGTCAGCTGAACTGGGTAGCTGGAGCCCAGTGCAGTGCCTTGGGAGTCAGGCACATTCAGCTGTTAGGTTTCACGTCCTGAACAGGGCATTGTCTAAATTCGCCAATGAGATTGCCCATTTTTCACCCCCACTGCTCACTCTGAACTCTTCTATCCTCCCTATGCCTTGTGACTGTCTAGCCTAAGTCACTGAAATTCATTGTAGGAAATCACGCAGTGGCACGTAGCAGCAGAAACGTATGGAGAGTTTCCAGTCTGCTCTGTTTCCCTGGTTATTTCTCTCTGTGTACTTCGGGTAGCGCAAAAACAACCAAGGATAAGATGTTTGTGGACAGCATTTCCAGCATCAGGCCACTGAACTCTATTTTTCTAGTAAACAATTCCGATTAATTGTCTGTATCAACATCCAAAAAGCCTCCTGAGGATTTAAGTGCCTCTGGCTGCACTGGCCCTGCCTCCAACCAGGATAGCTCACGATCTTCCTCAGTGTCTTTCTGCAGTTTAAAGCACAGCATCCAAAACATGTGTCAGTCATTTATTTTATTTTTTTCACTAGACAAGCATTATATAAGTGTTTCTCAACAGAAATTCCAGAACAGTGTATTGACGATTCCAAATGCCACATTTTAATTCTGAAACTGAATCACTTGGGGCGCTGGATGGGGAGGAATTTTTTCCTCAATGCTAACTACTTGTCAAAACGATTTGTGGCAGTCTCTGCCTAGATCCATGTAGACACCCTCTCTGACGCTAACAGCAAGCTTCGCGGGTCTCTTTTTGTAGTTGGAGCTTTCAGGAATGCAGGAGAATTAGATCCTAACCCATATGGCGATGCAAACAAAGCCCTACTAAAAAGAAATAACGTACAAAACGCAGGACTGAAAGAGGAAAGAATGCAACCGAGTTATGATGTGCATTCCATCAAGGTTATTTCCTTGTTTTCTCTTTAATACTCAAAATACAGTAACCATGACACACGTATCATACTTCTCATTTGATAATACTGTTTTACAGTTTCATTATACATTCATATCTATACATACACCTGGTCCCTTTAACGCTCGGAGCTTTTGTGACACAGGTGGAAATCACTCAGTGACTTTCTTTGTGGAAGGTAACTCTTGTATAAATAGAGAAAACGACATTTAGCTACCACGTGGACAGAATTTATTCTAAGCACTTGAAATTTAAAAGGCTCTGCACAACATACTGTGTTCAGCTAAAAGGACGGAAAGGGCTTTCTCCAACTAGTTGAAATTAGTAGTCAGACCAAATTCAAGGTTGTCTTTAGTTTTGTCACATTGCTTTCAGATTACTAGGTTATATAAAGAGCCTTTTCATATATTATGACATACTTGTGCAATATTAAACTCCTACATCACCCCACAATATATTGTTCACTCCTTTCCACGGAGAAAAAAACCATGTGCTTTCTGTAGGGAATCTTAATAGGTGGCATACTATGCAAAGGAAGGATGAATGCACTGGGAGTTAGCAAAACTTTGCCTAGTTGATGAGAAGACAGCATTTTGAAATTTATTATCAGTAATTAGTCATTTGTCATTTCAGTCCTGGGATTTTTTGATAGCTTATTATCCTCAGACCAGCAATTTTCCCCATCTGTTATTTCTTACCTTTCCCCAGAGCACCTGTTAGTCAGAAGCAGCAGCTTCCTCTGAACGGTGTGCCATTGCTTTCGCTGCCGCCACGCGGGACGCAGAAATGTTTGTATGCGTAACGGTAGAGATTGCCCATTTTTCACCTCCACTGCTCACTCTGAATTCTTCTATCCTCCCTATGCCTTGTGACCGTCTAGCCTAAGTCACTGAAATTCATTGTAGGAAACCATGCAGTGGCATGTAGCAGCAGAAATATATGGAGAGTTTCCAGTCCGCTCTGTTTCCCTGGTTATTTCTCTCTGTGTACTTCGGGTAGCGCAAAAACAACCAAGGATAAGATGTTTGTGGACAGCATTTCCAGCATCAGGCCACTGAACCCTATTTGTCTAGTAAGCAATTCCGATTAACTGTCTGTATCAACATCCAAAATGGGGTTGGCTTGCAGATGCAAACAGTCACTCACAGAACCAAAGACTGCTGAGGGTGACTTTGCAGCTCCTCAGCCTCACGGCCATGCCAGGCCCACCCACAGAGGAACGAGAAGGTCTCTGCTTCCCTGAGATAAAAGATGTATAAAGTGACTTTCAGCTGTGTGAAAATTTCAGTGCTTCCAACTATCCTCATGTCTGTCTACCCCTGATCTTTGACTTGCAGTTCTTGTTGCTTTTCAAGGAGATTCACAAACTGCTCAAGATTGCTCAAAATATAGAAAGATCGGAGAGTCACTTCTGGGCCGTGTCCCAGCACAGAGTGCAAAACAGCAGCAGCCCTTTAAATTGCCACGGCAGTAACGTCCAAACTGGGGAAACTGACAGTAAGTCAAAAACTTCTGTCGGTATGGTTGGATCAAAGTTTCTGTGCATTGAACTAAAAGATGAAACGCGCTCAACAGATTATGATAGTCTCTGCAGAGTTAAAAATGTGACAGAAAAAAAGCAGCTTTTTGTAAAAAAATCATTATTGATGAGATAAGACTCAAACCACCCCTTGCTGCTAACTTTGCCTATTTTTGTGTGTCTCCAGAAGATATTTGAAGAGCACTTTGTCAAATATAACGAAACAGGAGCATCCAGAAATATCTGAAATATAAATAAAAATAACATATACTGAATTTTAATCAATATAGGTAAAGATGATTTTTCACTAGCATAAAGTTTTGATTTTACCACTATTAAAAGGAAAGAAACTGTGGAGAACATCCTGATTAAGAATGCAAGTCCTGATATGTGGCCCTTAGGCTTCACGTATGGATTTAATAAATAAATCAAGTTTAAATTCTTGAAAATACAATGCCTCATAAAGATTTCGGTTTGAAAGAGTGCAACTACAAATAGTAACGATAGATCTCAGAATCTGATAAACACAATTGTCCTCTGGCAAGAGATCCATTTAATCTTGGGGAAAGTCTTTGCACTGAATGCATGAAAAAAGGCTTTGAAATTCTGACGATGGTGCAAGTTTAGAATACCCTAAACCAGGAGGTCTCAGAGGCCTTTTTCATGTCAGTCACTCCAATTAGCAATAGCTGTATTCTGCAACTTCTGATCAAATCCTGTGTGCTCTACTTTGGCTGAAATAGGAGGGTCAGCTCAAGATTATGGGTTTTGCTAAGCATTTCTCAGAAGCAGGGTGAATATATGAAACTGGTGACCTTCTCAGGGCTGCCTAGGAAATGTAAATGGCCGTTGTCTGATTGCTGAGGGACAGATAGTGTAGCTTGAGGGTTTAAAAGTACAGAAATATTAATATATTTCGTCTGGTAATTTAAAAATAAGTACTGCCTCACACAAGAAGGAGAAGAGCTGGTTTTGCTGTGGTCACTCACATTGCGATTTCTGTTTGCTCGGAGGTTTCTCTCTTCTCCTCCCCGCCCTGAAGACCTGTTCACATTAGATAGGAGCTCAGCTCTTACACCGCTAGTGTCCACCTATCCTTTTTCCCTTCCAGTGCAAATTAGACTTCATGTTGACCCATAGTACGCCCTTTGAATATGAGCACTGCTGCTGTAAGGAGGCAACTTCACTTCCATAAATATTGATCAGGAGCAGAAAGCTTCCTGTGCCATGTAAATAGTAGTTCAAGAGGTATTGCTGGATATTCACGCGTTTGTTAGGATCTGAGCTTTTACCAAGGACTCCATTATTTACTTTCACTCCTTTCCACCTCTTCTCCAAATAAGGAGATTGGCCCTTCAGATTTAGATGAGTCTTTCATCTATGATTGCACCTTCTTTTAATATTTTGCTTAAAATTACACCACTGATCTTTCTGATGTAGACAGACTGTTCTTCAGTTCTTCAGTTGTGTGTATAATAAAGTCTGAGTTATCTGTGTTAAAACAGAATAAAAACTGAGTTGTGAAGATTTTGTGACATTGTTTAGTCCATCCTTCTGCCCGAGGCATGCATGTGTGTGCCTGAACCACACCTAGTGGATATCTGATTGAAGTGCTCTTCAAAACCTCCAGTGTGCTGAAGACCTTCACAGGGATGTGGCATAATATGGCCTGAAAAGGAGGTGCACAGCGAAGGTAGGAATCTTGTGTCAAATGCAGGGAATCAAGAGAATGTGAGGATGACCTTTAAGATCATTGACTCCAGCTGTAAACCTAACACTGCCAAGTCCCAGTAAATCATGTCCCTAAGTGCCACATCTACACATCTTTTAAATAATTCCAGGGATGATGATTCAATCGCTTCCCTGGGCAACCTGTTCCAATGTTTGACAACCCTTAGTCCCACAAAATATTTGAAAAGAACTCAAAAAAAAAAAAATTTAGTTTGTTTACTTTGCTGAAATCTTTCACTACTAACATGTTTTTCCAGCCAATTGTTGATCTTCAGAGATTAAGACAGATTTGAACCACTTGTGAGGTAAGGAAATGTCAGCTGGTATGAATTGGTTTAGCCTGCACTCTCACTGCTGCATGATCATTGTCTGCCTCTGTAGAGGGGTTTGGAATGTTCACTCCTAGGGAAACTACATCTCTACCCAAAACAAAATATTATATGACTTCCTTCTCGGTTGTTATAATGGCTCGTGGTATTATAATAAATAAACAACAGGATGCTGGTTAGCATAAACAGAACAGATATTTATAGGAAAGGAACAGTTTTTGAAGATAATTTTTCACTTTTGTGAAAAAGTTCACTTTTGTGCTACTGTTAGATAGAAAGATGAAGGTACTTCTAAAGTGTGAGTGTTCCTGTGAGTGAAACCATTAACTTAGACTTCTTGAGGAGGATTTATGGAAGGTATTCACATCTAGAAATCACAAGGACAAGAGAAAGCGCCTTCAAGAACAGACAGTTCCATATGGTAGAACAGCAAGGAGAGTAAGCAGATATGCAGATGATATCTTTCAAGCGTTAAAAAGATTTGTGTTCCAAAAGCCACAACCAACTTAATTGGTTTTCTAGAACCTTTGACTCTATTCAGCGTGGGACAGTGTGAAATAACAGACTATTCTTGTGAAATATATGAATATTATTGCAAAAAGGAAGAGAGGTCAAAAGGGCAGGTCGGAAAGAAATGGAAATAAAATATTTCCGAGTTGAAAAAGGGGTAAACATTGAGAGGAGCTCAGTGATTTAATATTTCAGTATAGTTCACTGAAGTTTGAAAGTTTTTAGACAAGTAAAAGTATCTTAACTTCTCTTAGTCAGATAGTCCAGTGAACAGATAAAATGGATTCACAGGTGGGATGTTGGTTAGGATTTGTAGCAATTTAGACAGCTATTTATTTTTCCTGTCTTTTTTTTTTTTTCTCCTCACCCACCTTAGGAGATAAGGAGATGGAGAAACTCCAGTTTCTTAACCTTTTGAGTGAAAAATGCATTTACAATTGCTATGGAAGACCTGCATCATCAATCAAATTCTTTTGCAATTTGCAAACAAATCTTGACCTTTTAAAGATTACTTTTTTTTCTGTTTTGGGGCTTAGTACTGCAAATTCAAATGTTAGCTTTGTTTCTTGTGGAACTGAAGGGTACTATATAAAAGCTTGGAGTTACTATTTTTTTACCCTATGCTATTCATCGGTAGTAGTATGAGAAACTATGCGGTAACATCTCTTTCTTTACACAAGCTTCCTCTTCCTGACTAAATAACTCTCACAATTCTGGTTTTCCTTGCACATCTGTAAATGAAAACCAGTGTCAAATGAGGAATATTACTGAATGCTAAACACAAAAGGTGCATAGCTGAAGAATTCACTTGTTGCTCAGCTTCCATGCACAATGGGTTTTTTTCTGCAGTAAATGGAGATTTATTTTATGGAATTCAAGCTTTTATTTTTTCAAGGCTTCGTAGCCTAAAGGGTCATGAGAAGAACTTTCCTTAAAGTAACTTGATGTAACTGATGGGATATTGTCCAGGAAGAGTTTGGAATAGTTTTGGGAAGAGTTTTGTGAACTATACTTTTTCACGACTGATTTTTCAAGCCAGTCAACCGTATTAAGAAAATGGTGGCACTGGTGGCTCCAGCAGACAGAACTAGCTATTGTGAGTATCTGTTGACACACACCAGGGAAAAGATTCTGGCTGGGGAACACAGACATAGTCCCTTCTCCATCTCACCTTGGACCTTCCCACCATGCTTAAAAAAAGTGGGACTCTACACACACAGCAGGTGGAAACAAGCTGCGAAAGGCAGTCGCCACCTAGTCACCCTTTGGAAAATCTCAATTTCTTGACATATTGTTGTGTTCATTTCCAAGGTGAGCATTGCCAACCATACTGAGACATACTGTGATTTGAAAAGCAAGACCACTCTGTGCCGATGAATATGTGACATAAAGCTTATAGTGCCATGTAGCCATAGATTTCCTGAAACATGTCTCATCTGCCAGAGAGCCAGCTGGGCTGAACGCCAGCCATCAGTGTAGCTAAAACCAGTGTGTGCCTGTGTTTTCTGTACTGGTCAGAGGTCGGCCTCTTACAGACCAGTAAAGCAATCTGCAGCAGAACAGAAACAGGACTGATTACCTCCAGAAAAAACCCCACATGTTGTTTCTATCAATAGCATGATTAAGTTGGTCCTTTACTCCAAGGTAAAAATCAGAAGTATTTGGTTTATAGTCTGTTTTAAACAAGCAGTGGGTTTTTGTCTCCACTGGTTTTGAGGAACGTCAAGATTCGATCACAAAACATACTTGTTTGAATTATAAATTCTACTTTTGCTACCAGTTTTAGGAAGTTTCCTTGAAGCAATACTTCATGCTGCTATGGATGCGGGGTGTTTTAATATTTCCATCAATAACCAAGAAGTGCGTTACATAATTCCGAACAACTTTGGTGTTAACCCACGTAAGAGCTTCTCTACACAGGGATTCAGAAAACGAAGGCAAAGCAATTAGTGAGATGCGTAAAGGCAGAGTTTTAACAGCTGTGTTTTGTTGCTTTCATTTGGGAATGATGGCACCCAAACAGCGACCTTCAATAGCAACCAAACAGTAGGGTACACCTTTCTCTTGCAAGGGATTACAGGTAAGGAATGTATATGCCAGCCAAAGATTTTCTTCTTTTGATAGGATGTCGTTTTGGGAACTGCTGAAATAATCTACTTATCTTGCCAGATGCAGTCTCTTTCAGGGTTCAGTATGATCAGTTCTGTTGATGTTTTAAGAGTTTTGTAATTGATTTTGGCTCTGAGTTTACTGGCTCCACCAAATACTGTGAAACAAGGATTACACAGAGAGTTTTATTTACAGAATGTCAATGTTTGCAATCTTGGCAAAAGAGTAGTTACTGGAAAAATGTATTTGGGTCACAGTGATTGCTATGAAGAATCTTAAATATGAAGAAATTACAATTTTTGAGTGAAGGGACATGAGATAAACCTTGGGTTTATTTAATCCATCTTTTCCTACAAATTACCATTGTCTTTTCTTCTTCTTCTTCTTCATCTTCTTCTTCTTTCTGTCTCCTCCAGATGTTTTTTTAATTTCTTGGTTTCCACTAAGTATATTGGGGTTGGAGATACGTTTTTGATAATTTTTCAATATGCTTCAGTTTGTTTGGAAGGACCAATTAAGGATGAAATATATGTTTGTCTAGAAACTCTTATCTGTAGAGGCAGAGGAAATTGTGTAATTTTTCACGTGTATGTTCCATAGTTTGCTGCTTCTTTATGTTGTGTTTTATATTGTAGCATAGAAGTCTGAATCTTCGGATCCGACCACTCAAGATTCTTTTTCTTGATGAAATTTAACCTTTCTGACCCGTAAAAATGCTCATAAACTGGAGCTCTTTGCAAGGTTTTCTAAGAAAATCAATCCGGTAAAACTGGGGGAAAGTGCTTGTTATTATTTTCCTCTTTCCTTTTTGTAATCACACCTTTACTCTTGTATCATATTTTCTCATCTAGTATTTGCTAGTTAAGTAAAATCTTTCTTTCAATTTCTGGTCTTAAGTTTTTAATCAGCACTTCACTCTTTTCCTCTCAGATTTCTTATGAAATCCTGCGGTTGTGGCATATGTTGCCTCCGTAATGCAAATCCAGCAGTTTTGGTGGTGCTGTGGCTTCGTTTGTATTCCTTTCATGCCTATGTGTTTGTCCATTTGCAGCCTCCGGGAAAACAACATTAATTTATTGGGATTTGCTAAGCCCTTTGAGATTCTATTTGTCTTTTCTGAAAGACATGTTAACAAGTTTAACAGAAGATAAAACCATCTTCCTAAAAGCGCGTTGTAAAATGCATGTAAAAATAGCAATGTTGCAGATACCAACCAGAGACAAAGATCTGTCTCATTAACTGTCTTATTAACCAATTCTCTTTGTGTTATGGAAAAGCCTATAAAAACAAATGCTGCTTTCTAGAGCCTCTGTTCCTGACTAAATGTAATAATATCAGTTATTAACAATTAGCCTCAGGACAAGCAGGACTTCTTGTCACACACCTAAACCCAAACTTGCAAATGTGGGTTTTATGTTCAAAAACTGGTGGCGCATTCTTCGGCAACAGAATGAAACATGAACAGCCTAGTGAAAAGGTCGTGTTGTATCTAATACTTCTTCAGCTGTAGTATCTTCTAGTAAGACTATCTCAAGCCAGCGAGAATACTAGGTTCCTGACAGTCACTGTGAATCGAAGCTCTTATGGAGCAAGAAATCTTAAACCACCATCAGGCTTTTTTGAATTCATTCATTTCATCACCTTTTATGTCGTTAATTATAGTCTCCTCCTCAGTGAGAACTCCTGTCCTGTCCTTAAAGTTTCACTTCAAGCTCTGAAATGGTGACGATCTGCCACAGAAAGAACAGTCCCTTAGAACTGAGCCAGCACTGTTCCGTCTGCTGGTTAGCAGGGGTTCATGGAAAAGTAGCCAGCCCAAATAATCCTATTGAAAGTGGAAGTGATTTCATTTATGCCTTAAACTACATTAGCCTAATTAGCAGAGCCCTTACTGTTAAACTTGTGGAGTATTTGTTTGGTGGTGAATCCCAAAGGTGGCTTGTTTTTAGCCACAGGGCATAGGCTGCATGCAGTCATTGGCCTTCCCCCAGCTTAAGTCATTGCCTTATCAAACAACGTTACTTCGGTAAGCGCTATGCGGAATTTCAGAATGGCAAAATTCCTCAGAGCACACGTTTTATAGACGATCTGTGATAATTATCACTTAATTTGATAGGAGAGTGAGAGGGCTAGAGGTTTGATTACTGCTACGCGGCCTGAGCGTTGTACCATCATCAGATAAAGTGCTGTATTATTTGTTTGTAGAGTTTTACCTTGTAATATCTCTAATGGTGTGATCTCCCTAACTAGTTTTCCATTTACGTTTGCAAATTTCATTGTTAATAACAATCCTAATATGGTATTCATTAGCCTGTTAATTACATTGTCATTTAGAAACCCTTGCTTCCAATTAGCTTTAATGACAACATCGAAGTAATTTTTCTGTGCTGCCATTTTTGTGCAACACTTTGCCACTGAAACTGCCTGCTGTTCTATCTTAATTAAATTTAATAACAGCAGTGGTAGTTTATAGGGGACTTTTTAACCTCATTTAATGTCAGACCATTCATACCGGTTTGAAGTAGGCACTGAAAATGTTTGCCTTAATCCCGTTACTTTGAAAAGGAGAAAACTTCACTTGTTTCAGATGATTTTAATTAAGGCAAAATGCCCGTAAAAGGTCAAACTCCCTACCTGAGAAAATATGTAGAAAAATGAGGGTTTTTTCTAAGTACACTGAAAGAACAGTGAAAAAACAATACAAAGAAGAAGGAAGCCATAACTTTTTTTGTTAAATACCGGGATATAAGGGTGAAAAAGCTGTCAGTGTAATTAGTGACTCAATACTGCTGTTCAGAGAGGAGGCTTGCAGTGTTTTTTTAACTTGGGAAACCTCCACAGGACCTGAGTAATATACTTAGTGTTATGCAGCATCCTTGAAGTTGCACAGTGAGACTAGAATCACATCTCTCATTAAAAATAATTATCTTTTTAACCCACCCAAATTTAAAACCCTTCGGAGAATCTCTCCATGAGGTTATAGAAAAATCACAGAAAAGTAAGATTGAAAGAGATGCTAGAGGTCACCTAGCCCATCTTCCTCCTCAAGCAGGCTGTCTAGACCTATACCACTTCTGAGCAAAAGTTTGTTAGACCTTACAGTACTACTTTAATAAGGATGCCACGGCTTCCTTGGCAGCCTCCAAATGATAAGGTCAAACTGCTGTGATGAAGATAGCTCCAATACTGAGTGTCTCTCTGTGAATTTGGAGATGACTGCAGATACCTTGAGAGACCATCCTGCATCAGCCAACACGACATTTTGCCATATGCTCCATCACTAGTTTCAGTAGATATCTCAGTGCACACTGGTCCATCTGTTTGGTCACCAGGTCTTCATCTAACATGACCAGAAACCGATCCCATTACTAGAGGGCAAAATTTTTCAAGTAGGAGCCACATCTCTCCTCTTTATAGAGTACATGTATAACAACTGATATCATTTGGATCACCACCGCAAAAAAAAAAAATCCAAAAAAACCAAACACAATTATTAATGTTTTAGCTATAGAGGTAATAGGAATAACTTAAAATTATATTACACGAAAGTAAAATAGAATGGGTAACCAATGAGGAGAGCATCTCCTAAGTCTGATACTTTGTAGTCCTAGTATGAAATTATTATGCTTTCCTTTTTATCAGCCTGAGAACAGGCAAAGGGAGAAGGGCAGAAAGAGCAGAGGTATCCTAGGCACTAATGTTACTGGCTGGTTTATGAAGGGGCTGTCTATGAACTTTCGACAGTCAGGCAGACAGGACTCAAGAATTCAGCCGTGTGGCACAAATGCAGGTCCCTGCACTGAGCAAGTTAACTCCTGTACCAGACACAATTATTCCGTAACCCTCCCTGGGCTCATTTTATCTAGCTGGAAAGCTAGCACAGCTGCATCACTCCTGTTAGCTGGTGAAGGCCAGCCAAAGTATCATCGCTCCGTATTCTTCTCCACAGGGAGGTGTCCTCATCAATTCTGTCTACTAAAAACCAAGCTGAGCATTCGTCTGTGTCTTTCTCTCTCTGCAGTGACTGTGCAGAGATCTGAGAGGGTGAATATTAGGAGTCAGAATTACATCTAAACCAGTTGTCCAGAACTAACAGTGTGAAGAATATCCTTTCTGTGCTTGCCTGTGCAGTTGCAGCAGGACTACAGTGTTAAAAACCAGATACATTACTCCGCTGCACTTCCAGCCTTATCCTTAAACGGGCTTTCCTGTGACTTTGTTCCTTCAACTTGCTCTGTGTTTTCTGTTAGTTCTTTCATCAGTTTCCATTTCACTAGATTTTTTCTTTCCATGCTCTTGGCGTACTAATTTTTGATCTAATATTCATTTAAAATACGAATGGTAATTCTATGTTTTCTTCACAGAATTATTCATCTTACTTCAGTGCTTCTTCCCAGTAGGTCTTTCATGTTAGGGCACTGAGGGTTTTTTTCTTAATGTCAGATATTTTAATAAAGGAAAGGTGTATCTGCAATAGATCCTGTGAGAGATTATAGAATCATTTAGGGTGGAAAAGACCTTTAAGATCATCAAGTCCAACTGTTAACACAATACTGCCAAGCCCACCACTAAAACATGTCCCTAGGTGCCACATCTACATACTTCCAGGGACAGTGACTCAACTACTTCCCTGGACAGCCTGTTCCAATACTTGACAACCCTTTCAGTTAAGAAATTTTTCCTAATATCCAACCTAAACGTTACCTGGTGAAACATGAGGCAGTTTCCTCTCATCCTATCTCTTGTTGCTTGGAAGAAGAGGCTAACCCCCACCTCGCTACAACTGCCTATCAGGTAGCTGTAGAGAGCCATAAGGTCTCCCCGAGCCTCCTCTTCTGCAGGCTAAACATGAACAGCACGCGAACAGCCTAGCAAAGAAGCTCCACATCATCTCAGAGGGGTGCGTGGAAAAAGTGTCCTAAATGACTGTCTGTGTCTTGTCCCTGTTTAACACATCAGCTCGGATGCATGGCCAAAGAAAGGGGGTATTTTTATGACATGGGGAAGAGTTAACTCCTGCATTGCCTAGCGAAGGCTCATGAGGAATAGCTTTGTCTCTGCAACCATTCCTCAGTGTCCTTGCAGGTGCTGTTGGTATCTTGCAGAGTTGAGTGCCTTCAAGCGGTGCAGATGGGCTTGTAGAAGCCTTTCCTGGGATCAGGAGATGACAACATCCTTGAAATGAAGGCACACTGAAATGAAAAGTAGGTGTGGAAGTTAACGGCAGACAGGAGCTAGGATAAGATTTCAATAATAAAAACAATAAAAATAATCCTCAGTGCAGCTCAAAAGCAAATAAAAAGGACAATTCAGGATTACAAATGACAGGAAGGAAGAAAGGTGGATTGGGGATTGGTAAAAACATGGGCAGGGTAGAAACTCCTGCAATATGATGTCAGTTTGATATATACGTATCTGTTAAGTTTGCCTGAATTCAATAGTGAGAAATAGAATAGTCTGAACCACACTAGTTTTACAAACAAGTTTTATTGCTCAAAACTTCAAAAACAGAAAGTGAAGATGGATCACTTACATGTCTGGTGACACTAACTCTGTCTTGTGTATATTGTAAGACTTTTTTTTGTCCAGTTTTAGTAATCCTCTGGCGTTACCCAGCTTTCAGAATAACTTTTCAGATAGCTTTTTTCTTCTTTTATTACCAAAAAGAAATGAGAATGTGCATGAAACATAGCTTGACAGAGAATAAAGAAGTTTTCACAGCAGAAGTTTGCAGCAAAAAAGTCATTATCTAGTTGGGGTTCAGTCCACAGAACACAGGCAGAGGATAGGCTGGTAAATGTTTCTTTTGGAAAATCCTTCCTGGACAATATGTCTTTGTGGAATTTATTGCAGCGCCCCTTCCCTTCCTGTTCCTTAATGTGGTGTGTGCCTGGAAGAAGCATTATTTAATAGATCATTTAACTGGGTATTTAGAGTGTAATTTGGAGGTGACAGGGATGATAGGCTTGCTTTCAGACAGACTCATTAAGGGAACTGACACTTTGAAAAACAGGTTTTTCAAGGTGTTAAGTACCCTAAATTCCAATTAATGATGTGACAGCAAGGACCAGCATCAATTTTCCTCCCTTAATGATGCAACGCACTGTAAAGACTTTCTACCTAACTAGGCGTCTAAAATTTCTCTGAGGTTTCTCTGCATCTCTGCCTCTCTCATGGACAACTTCCTTGGTTACCAAGAGGACATCGAAATGGCTTAAATCTAGGATTTAGACACGAACACGACTAAACACAGCCTACATCAGCCCTTCCCATACGCACGGCTTGTATGTGTCCCTCGCCTATTCCCTCTTCTGAGTGAATATCAACATGGCGAAATGCCACCGACCACGAACACGTTTTCTTCGTTAAGAGTTCTCAGTCTTGCTACTACAAAGGCAGCGCTTCCAACACAAGCTAGATGAGAAGATTTTTCTGTTCCCTTTGACTTCTGCCTCCAGAGGGAAAGAATGGGGGAATTAATTAATTAGATCTTTGGACATAAACAAATACATTGCAGTATCATTTTTGTTTACATAATTTTTTTTTTTTTTTATCTACCTTCATAAATACAAGAAGAGTAGGGAGAAAACTGAGTCAGATTATTTAGGGCAGTATCACACTAACAGCAAAGCTCAGGGACAGATGCTGACAATTTGCTTCTGTAGTGTCCCAAG
This sequence comes from Buceros rhinoceros silvestris, assembly GCF_000710305.1. Lineage (NCBI taxonomy): Eukaryota > Metazoa > Chordata > Aves > Bucerotiformes > Bucerotidae > Buceros > Buceros rhinoceros. Next base: position 21,659 of record NW_010423777.1, read on the forward strand.
AAATCCGAACATGGGAGCAGTAACATTCTTTAAAAACGGAAGTTAACTTGATAATGAATAGAATTTTGGACATTGCCTGTCCTGCAGGCTGCTTCCACTGACTTGCTGAACTGTTGGTTTGTTTGGAGTTTTTCTTACTATTATTATTTTGCTGATTTTCATCTCTCCTATATTTAAATTTCTTTTAGTTATGAAGCTAATTGCCAGAGGTTCAGACTGGCTCATTTAGTCTTTAAAAAATCTTGACAGTTCAATAATTCTGGAACTTACCAGTGCGGAAAAAGTAACGTTAGTTTTCTGATTCAGCAGGGAAAACTGTCCAGTGCCTCTGACTGCAGCACTTTCATCGCTGCACTTACTGCTATTGTTCTTTGATGTGTTGTGAGAATTTTTTAACTTTCTTTCTTGTTTCTTTAATTATCTGAGATTCTTCACAACACCTATTTCTGCTACCTTTGAAACTGTTGTAAAGCCATGTGCTACAAAGCCAGAGCGATAAGACATATGGAGACAACTGTGGGCAATATGCAGCCATCTGGCTGAAAAGATTTTAGGAAATATGTCTTGCTTGAAAAACAAAGAAAAAAAGACAGGGGAAAAAAAAAGGAAAAACCTTAATGGCAAGTATTTAAAACCAAAATTATTGCTTAGATCACTCTGTGGTTCCCAGCTCAGAACTTGAACCTGAATGCCCTGTTTTAATACTAACCAAATCTAAGTATCTTGTGAATGATCTTGGCATCGCTGAAGATAGTGGATGGGGGCTTTTTTTTCTTTTTTTCTTTCTCACTCTTTTCAATGATCTATTGGTCCTATTTTCTATTTTGCTTCATATTCCTTATTTCCTTGGACATTCTAAGAGCATTTTCTTCTTGTACAATATTTACTGAATGCAGTCAGAAGAGGTGTTTACATTTTATAGAAGATAAATTATTTTTTAGTGCGTCTAGATCCTTTTTTAGGTTTGTAGCAATATCTTCACGTACTTTTGAATAACATGTAAAATTAGAAGAACTCTTCTGCCTAAATGCAGGCAGAGAAACTGTCTGGCGCTGATAAGCTGCTTGTTATTTTCTAGCTATAACAAACACCATCTTGATATGTTTCTCCATAGTCTCTCCAGCTGCCTGGTTCTGAGTGTCCATGCAATGACACCCCATGATCACCTCCCAGACTGCTGGTTTCAGACAGGATAATGGTAGCACAGGTCTCTCAGCAAGTCGCGACTTCCTTTCCAGCTGTCACCCGTGTCTAGCTTAGTCACTTCTGTGCTTTCTGATATTTACATTTAAACAAGGACAGAACTGCTACTGCTGCAGTTTCGTGCCCCAAGCGGTACTTTGCAATGAGGCCTTCATCTCCGAGTCCCTGGACGGGGTTTTAACGATGCAGATGAAATATATTGCTTCCTCTGAACACACTTCCTATAGGAAATGTCCCTTCTGCTTTCTCAAATTGGATGCTGATTTAATGGCTTTTGAATGATAGCTGTCAAGCGCTCACCAAAATTTTGACAATCAATATTTTTCTCTTTCATGATTTGTATGCAATTCCAGCCTGCCTTATGCTGTCCCTTTATATAGAATAATTGTCCTACAGAAATCAGTTTTTCAGAAAAGTATGAATACTGACCCACTTATTTTTTCACTAGAAAACTCTCTGGAAGACTTTTTGCAATCTGTGCTGTTTCACAGGAAATATTCAGTCATTTGAAAACTTTTCTCTTGTATTTTACTCTTTAAAAAAAGAAGGAAAAAGGCTATGGGTGTAAAGTAAAAATACATTTAATGATTTCACTACTCTCAGAAATACTGGCTGAAATTGCTACAAAAAAAATGAATGTACGAACATGGATATTAGTCGACCAGTCCTAAAGATGAACTCCTCTTAATGTACTTGCCTAGGTTTCATGACCACTTTCCTGGTACTTAGAAAGATTTTTATTTATTCATTTATTTGATTAAGTTAGAACTAGTTGCCCCTCTGGTTTTGTCATTGCGGTCAGTTTAAATAGACTGTAATTAAAAACTACATAATGGACTCGCTTCCTTAATTGATTAATAGCAATCTTTGATTTTATTGCATAGCTGATACCAAAATACTTATTTAAAAAGACTCTATTTAAATTTGCACATATAAATCAATAATGTTAAGTAGTCAATTTGTCATAACTTCCTGGGGATGCTGAAGAACATGCCTCGTCTTAGTTTTTTCCTCCAGTTTGAAACTCTCGTCCCAGAACAAAAGGCCAGGTTTGCACAGAGAAGCAGGATCTCCTCTTAGATCAGCTGGGATTGCAAAAGGATGGGGCAAGCTTCCAGGCGCCTCCTCTGAAGCAGAGGCAGCAAGCTGCAATCTAGCAGAGATTAGGAACAACCGGCCCGAGGTGAACAGCTGTCTTGGGCTGCCGGAGGAAACCGTCTAAAGAAAACTGTACTTTGTACTTGCAGAAAACAGTGGGATCCTAAAAAGGAGAAAAGGAACGTAGTGTTAGGCCACCTTGGCTGAAACCACTCTACTGATGCCCCCTTTCCTGAGTAGAGTCTTGATCCTAAAGCCCTTCCATCACTTTCTCAGAAACAATGAAAGCCAGCACTGGAACAGAGGAATTACTGCGCTAGAAATAACATCAAAACACTGCTCCTTCCATCAGAAAACCTCTGTTCACCACCCATTGTCTTATCTGTGTTATTGGTTGCATTGAACATGTTTCTAGAAATCCTGGGCTGGAGAAGCAGCTTTTCAGGCACACTGTGTCACCGCCTGGCAGCGAGAAAGCACAGCAGTGTATGGCATGGCAGCTCTGTGATGCTACGTTAGCGTATGGGTACTGAGTTTACGCTGTCCTGCTGATGGATTTTCATGACTGCATTAATTTGACCAAGCTCAGACAAAGCCAAACAGTGTCCTGCAGTCAAGTGACAGTATTTCTGGAAACAAGCTTTGGAGTGGCTAACATGACACAGTATGGTTCTGGCTATTTCCAGGCAGTCTCAACAAATGAACTGGAATCCTTTTCGGAAGCCATTTCACTCTTTCACTATTTTACTGGTCATGCATATCTTAAAGAAATCTAAAAGGTATTAGCCTTAGATAGTATTCCCTTGTCGAGATTTGAGAAGGGATGTGCTGGAAATGCTGAGCTGGTGCAGCCTGTATAGCGCCTGTATAGATCTCTAAGTCTGAGTCTCATAATTTAAGATTTAGCAACAATCCAAGTGTCGAGGAGAGTACAGATGGAAATGTTTACCTAACTGTTTTTCAGCCAACGTGGGGCAGTTCGTGCTGCATGTTTACTAGCGCTTTCTTCACTCTTTGTAAGAGTCTTGAGAGACAGTGATTCTGCAGCAACCCTTGTGGTCTTACCATTCAGTAACTGCTTACACTGGAGAACTGAAAAAATAAGATACTTGAGAGTATTAACTGCAGATCTAAGTGGGTCATGCCATGCAAAATTCTCTGATTAAAAGCATAAGAGATACTGCTATATCTGAAAAAAAAAAAGCATTTTAACAAGAGTACTAGAAATGTGTCAGAATATAAAAGCACTTTGACACGCACGCACAAGTCCTGAGCAAATGCCCACAAGGAAAGAGCTAGCAGAGTAAATCCACAGAGATTACATGTCCGTGCTTTTAAAACAAGACCAAAATATAATATGTTGGAATGTTTTTTTTTTTAATGGAAAAGGCTGATCCTCGTTTTCAGGTATCGAAGATGTTCTGAGAGTGGATGTTACATCTTCAGCTGCTCTGAATTACGGATTTTACAAATCTTTTCTCTAAGCAGGTAATAAGAACCCTTTGTTCTTTTTGCTTTCCCACTGTTGTGCCCTAACTCTGGAGTTCTCTCTTTCTACTCTTTATGACAAACAGTACTAGCATGTGCTGCTCGTGTTCTGGTAGCATTTGTGAGAACAGCCCAGTAGTGTGTGGCTACCTCTATAAAGCTTGTCCAAATTACAATAATGACACTAACAGTTTGGAAGCTTCAGTAGCAAATGACCTGAACGAAATTTATAAATAAAGGTCAGAAACTTGGCTGACCTGACCACAAGCAGCAAATGACCTAATGAAAATTTGCTGCTAGTGATCAGGTCAGCCATGGTTTTGAGCTTTATTTGAAAGCTAGAAGAGAGGTTTACGGGCAAAGTTCTAAGATGTTAAAATTTCAGTTTAGGGTAGAATATGATAATCAGAGATACATGCTTAGCGCCAGTTTATCCTTTTGCCTCACAGGAAGTTTCTCTGTAGTAGTATGCAAATGACTTGTTCAAAGGCTCACCCATCCTTCAAAGCAGAGTTCTCACTGAGCTCTCTTTAGATGGATGAGGTGAGCTTTACGAGTGTTGTTCTCAAAGCATATGAGAAAAATGGCGAGAAAAATGAGGTACCTGGTGGTATTTTGTGTGCCTTTGATATAAAATGGTGCTATGGAGGTAGGTGGATTGCTCTGTAGATTTCCTCTTCAGGGGCGGTATCTTTAATCTAGACTTCCAGTTGTTCCTTATGTTCTGGGTTGTCACAGCCACTCCAGTATGACAATAGCAGGGGCATTGTGGTGGTTTATTTGCTGCAATTGCCAGCATATTTTCCTGCATCCATAGGAATTCAGTTAGCATGTGTTTTCACTCCACTAAAATCACTGTAATTAGCAGCTATTTTCCTAACAGTGGGTGTTACACCTCATGCTGGTTAGTCAGAATATAAGGGTGTCCCGAGATAGCAGGTAATGGGCAAATCTAAGGGATGAAATTAATGCCTGTAGTAGTCTGAAAGCGTCATCAAGAATTATGTCAGAAAGTAACTTACCCCTATATGTGAACAGAACTATTATTATCAAGAATTCTAGTCGTATGTTATTTTCTACTTCTATTATTAGATCTAGAATACACACTTCAGTCCTTGTGAGACTGATCAAGAGGAGACCTGCCCTCCCTGAGGTCAGTCAGGTGTGTTCTTCACACATACCACCACATCCTTGTCTAGTGTTACCACCCCAGCTGAGCTCAATGCACCCGCAGAATCAAACACCGCTCTCTAATGTCCTCCTAGAAACCGATATTACAGTAGGTTTGCACATTGCTCTTTGCACATAATTACACAATTTAATGTGTAATCTGTTGTTTTATGGTGTACAGGCCAGAATGGAAGCTGAGCGTCCAGGCTGTCTTGCAGATGGTATGAGGCTGAGACTAGTCGTGATAATACGCCTCTGAAATCAGTAAAAGTAGGAAAATTGCTGGACAACTGGTTCATAGTTAGATGCATGCCATTCCACTCAATTGATCAAATACCAGCCTTTTTTTCCCCCTCCCTCTTTTTTTTCTTTCCATTGATTATAATGGCTTTGGGGTAAATTCATTTTAGTAATGAAGAACTTACTATCATAATACAAGAGCTTTGTCTCTTACAAATCAAATATATCACGTGGTCTACCACCACCAGGCCATTAAATAAGAAACCCGAAAAACCCAGGGACTTTCTGGTGCTCTGAAGCAAATGGACTTATCTTTGGGATTTTTCCTGAACTATGAGTTGCCAGCTTGCAGCTGTTACTGTTGATAAAATCTGCCACAGGATGAAGTTTGAAGAGTTACTAGGTAGAGAAACAACATGCTCTTTTTGCTTACATCTTTTTCAGGGTGCAGAAATGAAGTATTTGGATTTCTTCTTCTCCAGTTAGTGTGCAATGTAGCTTGTTTGCTTGTCTGAAGAAAAAATCTAGAGAAGAAAAATTCTGATATTGTGGGAGAAAATTTTCATTTCTACAGGAAATCTACTGTATTCTAAAAACCTTAGATCAGTGCCAATAATCCAATGTTTTTCAAAAACTAATAGAGTGACTAATGCACTCTCAGAGTGGAAACAGTTTAAGATTTTCTTGCAAGTTTTTCCAGCTTAGCAAAACAGCTCTTTCGCTTTCATGATCGGTCTACCATGTCCTTAACCATCTTTAAAATGTAGCAGCAATATAGGTGTCAAGACTGGTTTGATGTCTGAGAAGTCATCTTTAAAAGGGAAAACCATAAAATGAGTAACAAAAGACAAAAAACTAACTATAACATTCATTGACCCATAACAGCAGAAGTCCTAGATTTTGAGCTCTATAAATCCTATTCTCCTTAATCTCATTCCAGGTAAAAATTGGCATGGGTCCTCACTTTCACAACTGGCATGTTAAAAATATTCTACATTAGGACAGCATTTATCGTGCTATCCAGGGTGCGGCGAAAGGCTAATGAAGGACATGTTGTGTCATTTTCCTGAACTGGCTCATTCCATAGTCTTCTGTGATGTATATTCAGTATTCAGCACATTTCTGATTGCATATCTACTCTCTGTTAGTGCTGTCCATTCCAAGAGAGGCCCTGCAACGTGTTTGCTTAAAGCTCTGAAGTATTTCAATGTTTTCCCCCAAAAGGGATCTTAATTTTAAGATAACCTTCAAAACCCAAGAGCAGTCTAAGGTGTGCAAAAGGAACACAGATACTGAAGATGGATTCTGGCAATCTCTGAGTCTCTCTTGTTCCCTTTGAAAATTAAGACTACCAGAGAGGGAACTTTTTCCCTGAGGCATTTCCCTAATGTTTTCCAAATGTTGCTTTGTCTGAGCCAAATGGTCAGAGCCGCCTAAGAATCCTATTACAGATGCACAGATTTTATTTCATTTCCAGCATATATAGCTGCATTCCTGAAGCTGTAACTGAGATAAAACATGTGTGAAAGCCTTGCTTATAGAATTCTCCACAGCTGAAGCTGAACCAATTTTCCTTCAAGACACATCAGAAACAAAATGTTCCCAAGTGTTACTGATGCTGGTTGCTTTGTAGTTAATTTGGTTCATGTGAAATATTCCTTAATTGGCAAGAAAACACATTTTCTGCATACCCTTGCACAAAATTCGGCAGGAGTTCAACAAATTACAATTCAGCTACTGAAGCACAGCCAGCTTGGACTGCTTTGGATATCTGTATTTCACTTATTCCACTATCCATTAAAGAAAAGCTAAAAAGAAAATAGGAAAAACAGAAGGAAGGGAGAATTCAAAGGTTCTGTAAGACTAAAATCAATAGCCAGGAATAGGTGTGATAAGAATTAAAACTGTATATACTTAAAGCAGTTGAAGCCCGTGTATGTGTTGTACATACGCCAAGCCTTCCGAGGTCTCGCTCATATCTACAAATGAGCTGACTGAAGGTATGAGTTCATGGTCTACGACACGACTATCTACAAAGGCGCTTCAGGTATAATTTTTAGCCATGAATAAGTAGTGTATAACTTCTCTATGTTTATTCTGAACCCTTCCCTTGTCTTTCTCCAAGTTCTACGGCTCCTGTCTTTGTTGCCTCTTTGTGAAGAGCTTGGCTGGATTTTTTTCTTGAACCATTTATGCCTGCCTGTGCTGGGATGGGCATTTTATGGATGGCTCTCTACAGGATCCTGACTTCTGTCGCCAGACTGAAGCCTGCATAACATCATTGTTATGCTGGGAAATACACTTCTATTATTGCTTCCAGCGGTATGGTTAAGAAAAACTGTTCTTCCGTGACTAGACTGGCAGTAACAGGGACCAGTGACAAATTTAATTGGGCCATTACTGAAACACAGCTTGAGAAATGCAGAAAATCAATCTAAGTTTTCTGGTCATAATGAGCTCATTTTATTTTTTTGTAACAACAAATCAGTTGGTAATAGCAGGTGATACCATATTAAAGAAAGAAAAGACAAAAATGAGCTGAAGCCTCCTCACCCATAAGCTTTGTAGTATTAAACACAGTTTCCTACCGTGCAATGGGCTGATATTTCCAAAATGAAAACACAAGTCAGTTGGCTGCAATAACATCTTGGTAACGAAAAAAAGAAAAACACCACATAAATTAATTAATGCTATTTCATAATTTTTTTTTCTGTTGTGAGGAAATCTGTGAAAGCAACTGCAGTGTCCACACACTCCTCCCCAGGCCTATTGCACGTGTAGTTGCTGATCCCCCATAATGGCTAATCCAGGTGTGTGCCTTTATATATAATGGATCAACGTGCGTGTAGTCGATGTACATGTTGTCAGTGTGTGTTTAACCACAGGAGTAATCGTAGTGTATTGTCTTGCCCGCTTGACATATCACATGCATCCGTTGAAAAACTTTAACTTTATTAAAGAGATAATAATATTAGAGCACGTTGTCCAAGGGACTCTTCAAAGCTAAGCCTCCATCCCAGGCTTCACTCCTGTCAGTGACTGATGAATCTGGTTTGTGAGTGAGACCCTATCAGAATCCT
>NW_010423777.1:30020-34480 GCF_000710305.1 Buceros rhinoceros silvestris
TAGAGGGGTGAACATAACCATGGGTGGGATGGGCATGCCCTTAGTAGAGGTCTGCTTGGTGCTATATGGTATCAGGGTTCCCAGCATCGGGAGGGAGGTAAGGTTCAATAATGTGCTGGCAACTTTTGCAGACTGTCCCTTTCTCACTGAGATCTGGAAAGAGCTGCTACCTCACTTGAGTAAAACACCAGCCGTGGCCCCACAGCACGACCTGCCAAGTTCAGTGCTGCCAGGCTGAACTGGGCAGCCGGGTCCATCAGCACCTGACGGTGACTGGCCTAAGCATTGGTAGCTGGTCCCCACTTTCCAGGAACTTCCATCTCTGATTTTTCAGTATCTCTGATTTTTCCCTTAGCCCAACTCTTTCTTTCCTCTGCTCTGCACCATTGCTGAAGCAGCTCTTTTTTCAAGAAGAAGAAAGACTGATCTTTTGCACCCTAAATGGATTCTTGTCTCTTGGTTCTCAGGAGGCATCCAAAGCTTTTCGCACTAGACAGTTAAAAGAGACATTTTAAGAAACTCTATCACTTTTTTCTTTCCTTTTGCAGGCTGCCTTTGCACCCCAAGCCTGGAAATTGCTGTTCTAAGAGTAAATGCCCTCACCTCTATGCTCAGTTTGGGGCATAGATGGTTTCCTCTGATTTAAACTGGAGGACTGCCCCAAACTATGTAAGCAAAAAAAAAAATGTCTCTCCTAAACATTTCATTAGTCCCTTTCAGTCACTTCACCTCGACATCACCGCAAAGCACTCTGGAGAGGGTGGGGGAGGCTCCGTTCCAGATGTCTCAGGAGTAAAGAGCTTTCCTTTCCTTTTTGGATTCAGGCACTGATCTTAAACAAGGCTACCACTGCAAGACAGTGGCAGAGCTTGATCCCAAACATTAACGTTCCCAGAGAGACTATTAAATCAGTGTTGACCTGATTTGAATAGAACATAATATTTCCGTGGATTGTGGAAGCAAGTAAACAAGCTTTGACAAATACATCGCATAAATGGAATTTGAACAGAAAAGACCAATAAAGAGTCAGAAAGGATGCAAAGGGTGTTTTCTGGAGGAAAGGAAAAAAATATGTTAAAAAAAAAAGGAACATTTTGTAGAATAGCGTTTTACCAAGTTAGAAGCTTTTTGCATCACTAATGTGCCATCTCTTGTCTTGGACAGCTCTGCTATAAAATGCTATTGGGAAAGCTTTTTGAAAACCTTAGTGTCATAGCTCGTCAGGATCAACTGGGAAAGAATGTACTTCAAAATCCATGTAAGTGACCTGACAGAGAGAAGGTTTTTCTTGGGCTTAATCCTCTTTCAGGTGCGACACATTCTTCACCGTGAGGGCGGTGAGGCACAGGAGCTGGTTGCCCAGAGAAGCTGTGGATGCCCCCTCTCTGGAAGTGTGCAGTTTCAACAGGGCTTTGAGCAACCTGGTCTAGGGGAAGGTGTCCCTGCCCGTGGCAGTGGAGGTTGAAAAGAGAAGATCTTTAAGATCCCTTACAACACAAGCCGTTCTATGCCTCTGTGACTCTATGTACCAACAGCTGCTAAAATTGAGATACACCCATATTACTTTTTCTGCAGATTCTTCATAATAAATAAAGGAGGGAAATGGGGTTGCCTCTTCTAATAAATTATGTTGAGATAACAGTGTGAACTTCAAAACAAAGTTCAAGAACTGGCAGTAGGGTGATTCTATGTAAATACCTTGCTCCTTTGAGAATTACTAGTTAGTCTTGAGTCCAGTACTTCTGATGATATGCCTAAAAGGGCTGATGTCCTCAGTGGAAAGTAACCAATTTTTTGGATTATACTTTATCTCTTTTAGGTAAATCTTACCTTGCTTAGACAGCACCTACTTCTTAGAGAGTAGTCTGTGTAGCATGAACTCCCGACAGCATGGCCACCCCTGGAGTGTGAGTGTTTTGGTTCAGCGACAGCCTGGTGTAGAGATATGTGACGTGTTGAGAGAGTGCTTTCAGTTCTACATAGCCCTCAGCAGTGCGTGCACAGCTGTCCCTGGAAACAGTTCCTGCTGTGCACGTCTGCTACAGCGAGTGAACTGCCCAGTCGTCATTGCGCTATTCCCAGTGCTACAGCACGTGCGTTCTCTGCTCGGTGCGCTGGTCGTGTTTTGTTGCGAGCAGAGCAGACCATGCATCCTACTGCCCCATGCCCAAGAGCACAGATTGTACCTACTCCATCCAAGCACATTTGGGTGTCTATCTGCTCATGTATGCTATAGACCATTAGTTTCACACCAGTGCTGCTGTTCCTCAGACTCCTACTGGGGCACAGAACTGTTGCTCAGGTTGTTGTAAAGGATGTAATAGTTTAAAATCAGTGCTCGGTCGTAGCATGTTATTTTACTTTGTTGTACGAATTTTGGTTCTTGAGTCTATTCTTACCTTCAGCATTCATTGTAAACCAATTAAGAGCTTTACAAGTTGCAAGGGTCTTATGAAGTAGCTGAAGTCTTGTGAGTATATACTTAATGGCTCTTAGTTCCTCAGGGGATATCTATGTTTAGAAGATTTCATTTTACTCAGCTACAGCCTGTGAATATTGAGTGTAATATTCCATTCCCAGCACACTGAATAGTTGTCTCACCTTGGCACCTTCTTTTTTGACCTCCCCTCTTTTCAGGTGGGAGTACTGTGATGTTTAAGACAATGAGTCTCTCTGGATCCGGTGCCTTTGACATGGGGTCCGTTGGCAAGCAGCTGAGGTCCTGTCTTCCATTAATAATTGTATCTGGTGATGCGGCAAAGATTTGAATGTCTGATTTGTATCTTCTGTCACAGTAGAAACTCTGCCTGACACTGCAGATGCCACCCGTGTATAAAGTAGAAAGGCTTATTTGGTCAGGTGAAGTGACTTTGGTTATTTACTGTACACTGCTCAGTGGCTTTGGGTTGACACCAGCTCTGGAGAAAGGTTGTGATGCGTTTACTGCCGGTTTCAACGGCTCTTCTTTGCAGTTCTGCCTGGGCTTGGCCAACTTCCGTGTTGTGAATCCTGTGCTTGGGCAAGCTGGGATGGACTGACTGACAGACACAGACGGATCTGCTTCTAAACCCAATCTGCTGCCTGGAAGACTCTCTCCTTAAAATTATAAATGCTTTTTAGAGAGATCTGCTTTGGGAGATAATAAAGACTTCCTGATTACTATTCTCATCCACCTTGTATTTCAAATGAAATCTGGTACTTAATTCAACAGTCAGGCCTGTGGTGTGCCCTGCCCCGATGGCCAGCTGCGGCTGATATTCTGTATATCAGCCATAATATGTTTTAAATGATGGCATGACTTGCTTTTCTTAGTTTTCTTATTGGCAACTGCATTTGCTGTTTGGCCTCAAAATGAGGCTAATTCTTCCATCTAATTATCAAGCCTAATATTGCTGCTTTATCAGTGTCCCTGAGATGACATGGCAGCTGCAATCAACTTCCCATTGTTTACACACCCTGGCTGCTAGGACGGCAGCCATCTTCTGTAGCCCGTGTGCATGTGATCCGAGTGTCTTTGCAAGCATCAGTCACACCATGAACAACCTCCCTTTCATCACCATTGCTTCATCACAGGAACTGCTGTTTTCTTTTCTAGAGGTAGTTGCAGTAACAGATCCCAGAACTGCCGTTCCCCATAACTCATAGCCTCCCAGCTGCATATTTGTCTTCCTATGAGGCATGATGTTTCCACGGAAAATTTGCTGGTCCTTGACACATGCATCCTCTGTTTGCATCTCTCTTTTCCACTGGATCTCTTTTAGCTTTAGCCTGTGTACATGCTCCATCTCAGCAGTTCTTGCTGGGAAAAAGAGAAGGTGCATGACAAATTGTGTCTAAACAAGCCCAGGGACGGAAGTTGAATGCTATAAGAATGTCAGTAATGGGATTAGCCATATGCTCGTCCTTTTTCTCTCTACTGGGATTCTGTCTACTGCTGAAGCAAGAAGGAGAGGGGCTAAGGAAATTCCAGCTGTCTCGAAACATACTTCTCTACTGACGTAGTTAGTAGCAGCGTACCAGGTGGCATGCAGTGCTGGACAAGAGTTCAGCTGAGGCTATCTATTGATTATATAGGAAATCAACTTTAGAACTTCTAACCCCCCTTCTGGAGGGGTTCTGGCTGCATGGCACACAGCAATGATCCAGTGTCAACTCAGCCTGACAATTCAGATTTGTTTAAAAACAGTAGGTTCAACAGCTTCATGTTGTACTAGCATGCTTTATGTCACATCAAGTACTACTTATTGGCACAAAATCAGCATAAAAAGCTCTCTGTGATGTGTACTCTGACTAATCTGCCAAAAATACCATGGCCTGTTCCAGATCAAATTAGTACTGCTGGGTAATCACGTGCAGCCCTGGCGTTGTTGGCTGTGGACCTGCAGTTATGGGGACCTCTTGAGCTCTTGGCACAGCTCGTGCTGTGGGGGTGCTATTCAGTCTGCCTGAGCCATGGCCAA
>NW_010423777.1:34593-56606 GCF_000710305.1 Buceros rhinoceros silvestris
GGAGAACCATAAAAACCTTTGAGACCACAGAAATGAGCATTTTTTCCTTCAGCCTTAGCCAGTGGACTGTATTGGCCCTGACCTCTGTGAGAAATGGTTCCCACTTGTTCCTTACTGTTTCTATACTTCTAACTGTTTCTCAGCACTTGAAGGTCAGGAGTCCACCCCAAGTCATGAGAATGCTCCCATGTTGCCGAGCTTTTCCCCTGCAGGATTTATGAACGTGTGAGGAGCAGACCAAAGTTAAGAGGAGATTCTTACACTGTCCATAGATGCAGTGTAGTGTGAAGAGTATTTCAAGACCCGATAGCGAAGGTAACATTCTAAGCAACCCCCATTTCTCATCCCCACGTTACAGAGTTCCATTTTGACCCACTGCATGCTGCTGGATCTGTTACCAAAACAAGAACTGTTTTTTTCCATGGTAAATGTCCCCTGACTATATCCTTTGAGGAAAAGGGTTTTTTTTTTCCTCTGATAAATTGCCAGCTTGGCTAAGTCTAACCCTCAGAGTAGCTCAGTATTCTGAGAAATATTTAAAATTGAAAAAAAATTTTAAAAGGTGGAACAAAACCCTGCAATATATTCCATGTTCTCAATTCCAATTTGCATGGGCTAAGCGGTCATTACAGATGCTGGTGACAAGAGTTGCAATTTGAGCGCCATTGTGGATGGAAAATTTAGCCCTGTCCCTTCTCTGCCTCCTCCTCAGTTTATCACGCACCGGCGCGTTACGAAGAGATATTTGAATCCACAGGATGTAGCCACCCTGTCCTGTTAATCTCACAAACCCCATAGCTTAGGCTATGCATTATTGAGTACTATTTACGTGCACAAATTCTTGTAATTAGCCATGGGCATTCGAACTGATTTGGACTATTTCCTTAGCTGAGAGAGCTATTTGGTTTCCTTCCTGCAGTTCAAATGCAGCGGGGCAGAGTCAAGAGCGGGTCTGCTGGGGGAGTCCCACTGTCTGTAAGAGAAAGGGAGTGAAGGTCCGTATTGGAAAGCTGCCTTAGATCCCAGCTCCATATTCAGCAGAGATCCATCTAACAGAGCCATGTCCTTCTTTTTCTCTAGGTACTGCAAGGAACAGAGGTCTATCCAGCGGCTCTCTAAATACAGGACTAAGATGGCCTTTGAGTTTGACAGCTGCTCTTGCAGGAAGAGAACGATTGCATGAGCAGTGGGTACAATTCATCTCGTTTTATGTAGGGCTGAACCTGTTTCAAGCTCTTCCCAGCTTTTTCTTTGCCTTTGCAAAGAATACACAATAGTTCTGTCCTCTGTGAAGCATGAGGGCTTCCTGTGTTGGATCTACCAATGCAATCTGTTAGGAAGAATCTGGCTGGGACCCAAGAGCCTTGTCTGCCAGGAAAGCCTTGAATCCCTGCAAGACAGGTAAAGCCTATATCCCAAGCAGAGTGAAGAGGCTGTTTAATCTCCTCTCAGCTGCTGCTTGTGCTTCATCCTTGCTGCCTTCGGTGCTGCAGAGAGCAGTGCAGGCCTGCGGCACCCAGGTTTCTTCTGGCAATGCCTAAGCCAGAGAACGTTTCTGGGCTTTGCTCCAGCCGCTGAACTCTCCTACTTGTATGTATGTTTGTTTGTCAGGCCTGGCCTACAGGCAAGGTGGCGAGTAAGAAGTGGTGTGGAAGTGGTTCAACTACAGAGACCAAAATAAGGAAGGGGCTTATCCAGGATACTCCTTGGTTTCATTTCTCCACTCACCTGTTATTGTGCTTTTTGGGTCAGGGAAGACTCTCAGACAGTCCCCAGGTCTTGATATTCCCTAATGTTCTGTCTTGTATGAGGCTTTCACTTTCTTTTAATGATCATACCACTTAACAACTTTCCGGATAGCTCCAGGGGGCAATTTGGAGTACATGGATTATACGATGTTAAAGCGCGTCTGTACTATTAAGATGCCTGTCGTGGGTGACAGGCAAAATCAGAAAGCATGACAAAAATATCAGTCAGAAGGGCTCTGCTTAAGCGACCTGCGCCACTACTGGGTTTGTGCAGCTGGCATTTTTTACTGCTGTCTGCCACTTGGCCACTCGGAGAATTAAACAAAACACAGTGCAGAGGTATATTAGATCTCCCTGCACTGAAACACCGCCCTAAAGGGAGTCACATTTTAAAATGGAGCACTCTCTCCAGTTCAGCTGGTAAAAAAAAAAAAAAAAGAAAAAGCTCTAACTGTGAGAAAGAAGTATCAGGCTTTGATGCAGCCCTTAAAGGTACCTGATAAAAGTGGCATTAACTGATTCTTGAGTCCTCAGTCTAGATCACGCAGCAGATGGAGTTCTGGAGACTGAAAAGTTTCTAGCAGACTGAAAAGACAACAAAAGGTGGTCTTGACCCCAGCAAGTGCCAAATTTTGCCCTGTGTACGGTGCCTTATTTTATGGGGAACACTTCAGCAGCACAGCTAGAGACTGCTCTCTGTGGAACACAGCGGAGTGAATCTACTTGGTAAGCAGAGCCCAGCTCCCACAACCTGCCTGGGAACTGAGGTGTGCAGCCAAGCACAGCCCCTCGCCCTGCCCTGGCTGCAGGTCTCAGGGTGTGCCTCGGGCAGCTCTGCCTGGCCTGGCAGGCTACCCTTCGGTGCCCCTTGGGCTGCAGTACAGAGCACACATGGATGCTTTCTGGGCCAGTTGCTAACCTTAAAGCATCGTAATCATAACCTGGTCTGAAAATATAAGTGATCGCACTGACCAGCCCCGGGTGTTAAGCCACGCCTTGCCAGGTGCCCAGCTTTTAAGGGCCTAAAGAGAAGACTGCACTTTTCTCTAAAAAAATGACCTGAGATATCCTATGATAAAGGATATTTCCTTTGGAAAATCCACATGCAATATTTTGTAGTTTATTTTTTTACTCAGAAGTTCTAACTAAACATGAAAAGTAGAACAATGAAAAAAGAATGTGAGAAAGGAGCTTTTCATAACAAAATCCTTTTCCCAATACTACCTACTTGTGGCATTTGGGCCAATTTCGTGAAGCACCATAGTGTCGTGTTTTGATTAGTGTTTAGATCATTGAATGCAACAGATTTGTGGGAAATGGTAACTGCTGACGAGATGTTTTGGAAAGAGGGAGACTCCTTATAATGGGTTAATATAGATGTTACCAAATTCACTACTATAGAGGTATGCTTAAAATCCGTATTTCCTGAGCATGTCACATCATAAGGTCCTTGTTCCTCCTTGGTACTTCACATTTTTTTCCCTTATCAGCTTTCTCGTAGTCACTTTCAGCAATCTCTGTGACTATTTTCTGTTGAACTTGTATTTGTATTATTTACACATACCTCTGTATTATTCCCAAAACATTTTTCATGTTGACTTCTTTATTTGTTGGAGTTTATATTTTTCTTTCATGGGTGGCTATAGGTTCTCCTGAAATGACATTCCAATTTTAACTTCGCAATATAATGTCAGTGTTAAAATGTTTGTGAGCAAGAAATGCACTCTGATAATTTAAGCCTCAGAAAATGAAGAGGAGGCTATTACAGAGGAAGCGGCTCCTCTGAGGTCAGGCAGGATTCCGCACTGCAAGAGCTTGCTTCTACCACCCGTGATTCCTGAGAGGTCGCACTCTTTCAGATGACTCGAGCTGCTTGCCCACTGAAAGACTGTTCAGTGGGGACAAGGGAGATGAATCTGAAAGTCCACTGCCTAGAAGCTTTCTGAGAAGATTAATCACTCCGTGAGAGATTCCAGTAATGAGAAATGGTGTTGCTTTTGTTGTGGGCTGCCGGGTCCTGGGTGGTTGTTGCCATTTTCCAGGGCTAATCTCTAAAGTAGTTTTCGTTTTGTTGGCTGTCAGTGGTGCGCTACTGTGCAGTGACCTGGATGTGCAGGTGCTGTAGACTAGAGATCTTGTGGCCTCTGTCAAATCTGTTCAGGGCGTATTTCCTGCTCCCCGGTGCTCCCTGCCATCAGTTCCTTTCAGTCTGAAAGGAAGGAGATTGAGCAATTTGTCACCACTTCTTGAGAAGTGGCCTTTGCTGCTTGATGGACAAGTCCTTTCTTGCTGGCCTTTCTTTTCTTACTTCTGAACCTCTTTCTCGTGTCAGCAGTAATGCTTTGCTCCACTCCTTCTCCTGCCTTTGTTTGCCTTGTTCTTTTCTCTGCTTAACTCTTTCTTTACAGGATACGGTTTTACATGTGTTTGCACGCACACACACACGCACACAGAGTTTAAATGAACTGTAAAACCTGTTTCCAATAGACACCCACAGACTTTGCCACTTGGTCAGGTTTTTTCTCTATGATTACATAGTGTTGCATAGCCTACTGTCAGCCCCTGGCTAATTAGAATGATCATGACACCAAAGCAGCGTGCGCTCACTCTTCCTAGTATTATTGTCTTTAGTCGCCTGTTTTTGTTATTTACTAAGGTACATGAGAGCATCTTCCAAGGCCCCTTTCCTTTGAAAATTACTGCTGTCAATGCATGGTGTATGAGTAGTGATTTGCTGCATTGAGTCTGCCACAATTAATGATGAGAATGCTTAAATTAAAAATCTGGAACTTTATTAGAAAACTTGCCTTGGTCATGTGAGAATCTTTACCTAGAGACTAATCTGCCTATATATCTCCAAAGAGCACAAATATGTGCCAAAAAAGATTGAAAAGACTGCAAAGGAAGGAGTGGAGGCTACCCAGAAGTCTGGTCCTCCATATCTCAGCAAAGTCTCTCTTTGTTCCTGCTGTCACACTCCGCAGCACGGCCGTCTTCCTCGATGGCAAGATTGGTGACTGTAGTTTGGCTCTGGGAGGAAAACCAGGTGTGCAGGCTCTATTCTGTGTGCAGCCACATGACTATTTTTCAAGTGGTTGTCCCATGACAGTTCTTCATTCATAAAAAGTTCCAGTGCTTCCACAGCTGGTGACTGAAGGCAGTTGGAGGGAACCAAACAACAAAACCTCAGGCATATCAGCCTAATAAAGTGGATTGTAATGCAGCACTGTCACTTTTTGTCCCTGGTCCTTTTAGGGACTTTATTTCTTTGTCATACTAGAGAATCTCAGCAGGTGACTGCTCACAGAGCTCTTACTAACCTCGGGTATCGCAGTGATCTGTTCCCACCTCCCCAGGGCAGCTGGGCAGGAAGCAAACTGCTTTATTCCAGCTTGAAGGGAAACCCCGGGGATGTTTGCACAACTAACCACAGGCTCAGCACCCTCTGGGGCAATGAGGGAGCCGGCTTTCAGCCACGTATGTCCCAAGCTTTACACGAGCTGAGATCTTGTGCAGGCGCCTCTGAAAGGCTCAACCTCTCATCACATAATGAGCATTTCTAGAGCAGTCACATACCGTAGGAAACAAAGCCCAGCCTCGCCTCGCAGATCTGGTAACCCGAGTGAGTTCGTGATAAGAAAAACGAGCAGATGCCAAAGCAATGATAGCGCCCAGCTGAGCCTGAGAGTTTGGGATCAGCATAAAGGGAGTTACCACAGCACAGGGGCGATGAGTCACTGTCAGGTGCTATGTGCAGCGGAAGTCGACAGGAAGTCTTAAGAGAGATTTTAAGTGACTTTGTGGGTTTTCTTTACAGGAAGCTTTTCATTTGCAAAAGGAATGTGGTAAAAGAGGAAGGAGCTATATTGGAGAGCACCAGCAGCTGGAGAGCCATCTCTTATCTTCTTGGTCAGCGGCAAGCAAGTACTGACTGGCACGCGCTTTGGGACAAGTGGGTAATAGCGAGGTGCATTGAGAAAAAAGGTGTAGGTGAGTATGTGAAGTATGCAGAGTATGTGAAAGTACTGGAGAGGTGGTAAGCCAGCAAGACAGTTTCTACTGCAGCGTGTTAGGTGGTTTTGCAGTGGGAGAAAGTAGATTTCTTGAAACTAGGAAGAGGGAGTTTGGACATGTGGGACAATGAAAACCTGAACCAGGGCTTTACCAAAGAAAAAGGGGCTGGATTTTTAAGGCAGTATATGGGAAGAATTAACATGATTTGTGTATCAAACAGGTTGTCTCTTTCTTGCCAGCTGTGCGCCTGAAAGAGAACACTGCTTTTTGCCATTCACGGGTCACTCCCCTTACAAAATCACTGAACGTTTCCATGCCAGTCAGTATTTAGAAATGGTTACAATTAAGTTAATGTAATTATTTCAGTTCCCTCTGTTTTGGTTCCTCTTGTTGTTGAAATTAGTTCCTCTGGTAGAATCTGCAAGCTTTTGCAACTTTCTTTTCACTCGTTGTTCCCGATGTAACCATTATGTCAGCATAAACGTCCTCCCAGCTCGAGAAGTGTTTTTCTATAGTTCTGTCTTAGGCCATGTAAGCTGAAATCCCATGAGAAGATTTTCGTTCAGGAACCTAAAAGACTACCCAAACTGGGTTCCTCAAGTTTTATTCTCTTGTTTATTTCACTACTAAAAGCAAAAGCTCACACAACTGTTGGGGTTTTTTATTAATTAACCCTGATTTAGCGCCCACTAATGTTCGTAGAAAAAATTCTTTTCCTGTTCGTGAGCCTGATCTGAGCAAAATTAAAGTCTTGATAATACCAAGCTTCCTTCAAGAATCCTAAATATCGGTGTAATATGAGCAAAGAGCGATGCTTATTGTGAGCCGTAATGATAATCTTGGTAAGGGACACTCTTTTAAAAAAATGAAAATAAAAATCAGAATCTGTTATGTTTCTACAGCTAATATTCAGGTTTACTGGGAAAAAAAGTTCTCTCTGGAACCATGGGAAATTGCTTAAACTGTCAACTATAGAACACCTATTTCACCACACTGTACAGAAGAAAAGTTTTCCCGTACAGCGGATGTTACTGAGGGTTTTCCAAGTGTAGTTTTTCAATCTCTGTGTAGTATAAATTGTAATTGTGTTGGATTCATCCTTATTTTATGTAATTTACAATGAAAGAAATAACCTCCCTGGTTTGAAAGCACAAGGGAGGTGATAGGATGTGCCACACCAGAGGGAGATGATTAGCTAGAGGAACTGTAAACACCTGAAGCTGGTTGTCTCTCCTGGAGGATGTTGGTGCTGAGAGGAGTCAACACCTGAGCTGTCCTAGGGAGGAGAGGTATGATGCTTAGGGACACGGCCTCGTAATGACCTGCCAGTACAGAGTGAATGGTTGGACTCAATGATTTCTTCCAACCAAAATGATTCTGTGATGCCTTTAGCTTTTGTTTGGTTTAGCAACTTCTTTCCTTAATAAGACCAAAGAAAAGCTAAAGGATTTCCTTCCCTTCAAGCTGGGGTAAAGCATACAGCTTTGGGCCGGGGTTGAGCAAAAAAGGAGTATTTTGCATCGCTTTTCATTCACAGTCAGAAAGGAGATTCTCCAGATTGCGCTGACGCTCTCGTTAGTGAAAAACAGATGTGGAAACCCAGTGACTACAGGGGAAAAAGGGAGTAGTCTGGGGAAGGTACAAGACAGTACAAGACAGCCCTGCTCTTCCTCCTCTTCTTGTTACAGGGCCTGACGCTGAGAATCTGAATTATGATATTATGACACTACTCATTGAAATATCCAGTAGGACTGACACATGGGGCTGTGGAAGTGAAGATAACATACAAGGGCATGCCTTCAAGTCATGGCCTGAAGTTTCTCTTTTGTCTTCACGAGGCAATACAAGACTGGAGAAGATTAATAAAGCTGAGGCTGCGATTCTGCAGTCACAGCCTGTACTGACAACAGTACAGGCTGATGCCAAAGCGACAGAGCTACGTATTTTGACAACTGTGTGCCTTTATATTTGCTCAGGGTAATTGGGGGGTTATGCCCTCAGTTAATTCAGGCTCACTTGTTTATAGAAAACAGGGTGTTACTCTGGTTTGCATGTAAAAAGAAGGAAAAGCCACAAAGGTAACATTTTGTAACAAAAAAGAGGGAGCAAGAATGGTACCAGCAGGTTCAATCAACCATGGGAACCTCTCGATAACTGGCACTATGCTCGCTGTGCCCAGGAGAACAGTTTGTCTGTCCCCTGAGAGGGTGTGTTGGAGCACGCCAGGTCCTTGGTGGTGGCACCACCTGCTTCTGTCTGCGCTGTGCTCAGGCGGTTAGGATCCAGCTGCATGGTGAGCTCCAGACTTTCTCCTGTTCTTCATACCAATGCTCTGTCCACAGGACAGGAAACAGAGATATGGAAGCCCAGCTCCTCTTGCTGCTGCTGGTTCCCAAGATGCTGTCCTGTCACTGTGCTGACTCTAAAGGTACATCTTCATGGGCATGACGATGCCAGCTCAGATACAGAGACTTCGGGAGGTGTACAGAAATTAATTATTCTATAATTAGCAGAAGAGAGAAACCAACCAAAATCACTCCAGATTACTTGTTATATACTCCCCTGCAAGAGGTTTTCATCCCCTTATAGGGAATTTGGTAAATTTAAATCAAATCGAGGAAGGTATTTGTTCTCCTGATCCCTACGTGCAGTTTCTTTCCTTTCTTGAAATGTAGTCTCTCCAGTACAACAAGTTTCCTTCTCACAATCTATGCACCCCACACTTGCCCTCTCCTTTTTCTCGGCAGTGTCCACTCCTCTTTGATGGTATCCCCTTGACCAGCTTCTTCAGGCAGATGCCTGAAGCGATGCCTGTAGACAGTGTGCTCTTTTAGGAGCAGCCTCTCAACACACAGAACATTCAAACAGCATAAAGGACAGATGAAGGTGTACACACCATTGTGAAGTCTCCAAAAACACACGCAAACTGTGATTGGTTGGGTATTTTTTTTAACCCCTCCTCCTGCCGTTCCGTTTTATACATGTCTGTATTTCTCCATGTGAGATACTTTTCCTTCCTGCCTGCCCAGCACACTTGTACAAGTGTGCATAGATAGAACGCAGCACTAGCGCTGATGGAAGCCTGTGCACTAAGAGGACTTGAGAAAGGAGTTTGGGCAAAACAGAACTGAAACAAGCACGAGACTAGTCCTGAGTAAAAGGCTGCAAGAGTAAGAGCCTGGAGGGTATTTAATTCTGCGGGGTGATATCTATCCTAACACAAAACCTTCCTAGTGCTTCTCTTTTCCTGAGCTCGATATAGTGGAACAGTCTCGTTAGACAGGACGCCATAAATGTAACCTAAATGGGTCACCACAAGGGAGTTTATCACTGCCTTTGAAGTTAGCAAATACAGTACATAGGAGAACTGTAGGTGCTTCGGTGTCCCTTGTTTGTAGTGGCTGACTTGGTGAGGTTTCAAACAGAAGGGAATGCATCAATATTCTGTCCCTTCATCTCCACTACACAAAGTGATTGTGCTTTTTCCACCTATGAAGCAGAATAAAACGTTTTTGTCCCCCTTTAAATTTTTCCTTTGTGGTGATGCCTAAAGAAGCACTGATAGCAGGCCACGTGCCGCGGTACTGCCTGCCTTACTGATCTCTGCTGCCTCTTGTTCTCACCATCTGCTGATTTGTGTTTTATGGAAAGTGTGAAGCAGAGATTCTTGTGTCTGTGTAGAACACCCAGCAGAGTAGAGCTTTGATCTGTGACCAGCTCTTATTTATCAAGCTCATTAATAATAACATGATGTTCCTCAAGCACAGGGTGGTTTTTTGTGGAATACTGTCCCCGTGGGGAATTAGCACATAATTTCCCCAGTGTCTAAAGAAACCGTCGCTCAGATTGTGCACAATCCCTCTTTTCTTCCTGACTACCTACTTTCATGAAACATGCTGCAAGGTAACACACAAGAGATTGCCCCAGCTCTGTCAAGTTGAATTGCAGCTGGCCGGAGGTTCAGGACGGTGAAGGTGGGAACAGATGAGAAATAGCAGAAAAATTACTTATGTTTTACCTTCAGATGCACTAAGCTAAAAATGGGCTGCTTTATTTCCAGCTAAGAAAAAATGAAACTGAGATGATACCACAGCAAGCAGCGTGCAAAGCTGGTGTAAAACAGCCCACAGAGCAAAAGCAAGGCTGTCTTCCCGGGCTTAATGCTGTCCTGGGCTGTGGGGCTCTGGGGTTTTTGGTTTGGTTTGTTTGGGGTTGGGTTTTTTGGTTTGTTTTTTTTTTTGGAAGAAGGAGGGGAGGTGGGTTGTGTGCTATGAGCGTGACTGTTTGGAAATTTTTTTAGTCCTATTATGTAGACCTTCTTCAGCTTTCCTGCACAGTGTGATGCAATGCCAGTAATGCTTCTCTTGCTTAAAGAGTAACACACGTACGAAGCCTGCTCTTCTGAAAGTGTGAATTCAAGCCGTTTTTTTTCTCTGCTTCTCTGTTTTAAGTCAGATCCATGTTTCTGGAATTCTTGTGCTTTGTATAAAATCTTAAAGTACCTTACCCAAATCTCTGATGAGGATAGCCCCAATCACCATCCTCATGAAAACCAGCTTTGGTCCATAACGAGTCGCTGTCTTCATGCTGAGCTTTCTTGGAAGAAAAATCTAGAGGAAGTAAAATGGGATCTCACTGTCTCTGCTTTTTTCCCCAGCTTCTCAGAAATAGCTCCATTAGAAGATCATTTCAGCAATTTAAAACCCCTTTTTTTGAGGATGCTGAAGGATTTGCTTTGCTTCATGAGAATATGTTTCAGGTTTCTCTTGCAGAGATGGGAGAAAAAAGTTACGCTGCTTTGTAGCCTGCAATGCTAATCGAGCAAACGCTGGGGAGACAGCCCAGCATTTTGTGGTTTCTGGCTGGTTAACTGGCAACGGAATAACCAATCAAGTAAATAAAAAGTAATAGTATTTTCTTATCCTTGTTAGATAGATTTGGATTTGGTAGGGATTAAATAGGGAACATCTGAGCATAATCTTTCCTTAAGTGCACAGCAGCCGTTGATAATCACATTCTGTGCCTTGGGTGAGAGAGGATTTCCCATTTGTCATCGCTACCGCAGTGCTTCTGTTGACAGAGAGGCTGCATTTCTTGTCCCTCTACAGCAGCTGCAGTGTGTGCAACAACAGCAACCAGCAGCACTGTAACATAAATGTGTCTAAAGTCATCCTTCAATTTAATTACCTATAAAACTCATTCTGTAAACAAGGGGGAAAGGATTCACTATTTCTTTCCTTAAATAGATCAAATCTCAGTAATAATCCTGAAAGTCCCTTTACCTTTTATTTAAGGAATGCAGGAAAGCCCTGGATAGTCACTAAATCAGCTGTCCACTGGGAAGGAGCTTAGTACTGCAGCAGAGATTCAACACTCCAATTAAAAAGTCTTGTGCTATTTGAATTTTCCATTATGAAAACAGAATGTTTGTTTGCCTCACAGTTACGATGTGTATGATATCCTGACTCTTCTCATATACCACAGACACGTGGAAATTAATTGGGGGAGGCCAGAAGTTCAGAACATGTTCTTTTATGCCATTCTCTTTTGACAACATTGGGGGAAAAAAGCAGTGACCTTTCAAAGGTCCTAAAATTTGGTTCCTGTGCTTTTATATTGTATCCCACTACCTGACTTTTTTTTGGTTTTTTCCATCAGGAAAAAAAAATGCTCTGGATTTCCTATCTTCCTTAAGAGGTGCAATCCTGTAGGAGCTATAAAGGGCTTAAAATCTCTACTTACGGCACAAATTCTTCCTGTTTTCTGGGGCAAGGGCTTTTGTACCACTGCCTGTATTTTCAACCTATTCCAGGCTGGTTTCCATTTCAAAAGAACCTCTTCCATTTGAAAGCACTGTTTCTTTCATGACTTTCTAAATATTTCTTGGAGGTCTTATTTCTAAACTATGTAGGCAAACCTCCATGAAAAAAAAACCACAAACCACCACGTAGATCCTATCAGGAATCAAAGTTATGGAAATGTTATTCTCTGCTAAGTACTATCCAGGCATGTTACTACTGAATATAAAGGTAAAAGAAGGCAATAGAGTCCCAAGCACTTAGGAAGTCCCGTGGAGAAGAGTGGCAGATCTGAAGAACAGAGAAGCCATTTGACGATTGCAGTTTCAGCTGCAATCTGCAGTACAAAATTCTCTTGCTGCATATCTTATTTTCAAGATCTGTTACACAGAGAGGTGTATACATAGTGGGTTTATACGTCTGTGTGTATATATATATAAAAGTGTAAAGTGTTGGGCTAGGCAGTAGTAGGTACATGGTGAATTCAGTAAATGAGCAAAGCTCCCTTTCTTAATTAACAGAGAGGGCCTTTTGTAAAGAGCAAAAGAAACCACCCAGGTTAGACGTCTCCTCTGAATTGCCTTCCAGAGGAGCCCTTTCCTCCCCACCGAGAGCCCAACCTCCTGATTTTTGACATCACAATTAATCCTCCACATTTGGAATACTCCACGATAATCATCTGTATAAACAGACAGTTAGGTGGGTGAGCCTGCGCGTGTTGAACCTAATTCTGAAAATAAACTCTCCCGAAGCAAACATTGCTTTTTGTAAAGCTTATTTCACACTTCACCTGAAACCACCTTTTTCACACCTGCGTGGCTGTTGTAACAGCAGATTGTTACAGAAAAAGGCTCTCTCTGAATGGCAGAATGTGGGCATGGTCCCACGCTCACAGACTGAAGTGCACAGCCAGTCACATCCCAGCCAGTACCAGCCTAGAGAACGTGGGCTTACGGTTTAGTTTCTGATGCAGGATTTTTGGCAAGCTTATGATTTGAGGATAAATTTGCTGATATTTTTAGTCTGAAATAACTTGATCTGCATTTGTAACTTCTCAAAGGAACTAGACTATATCTTTGTCATTAAATGTGGAGATATTAGCCTGGTTAATTTTTGCCTGTATTGATTTTTTTTTTTTTTTAAACCTATACCATTTCTTTTTTTATTGCTATCTGAATTTTCTATTTGGAAGGAAGAATCTGCACTTGCCTGACACTGAATTGTCATAGAGCTCGTTACCTCCAATGATCTAAGCAACGGCATGGAATAATTAAACTTACTTCCTGCTGGCGAGAGGGAAATCTTTCCACCCCACTCCTTTCGATCTGACCTTTGATTAAACACATTTCTCTTTGCTACGTCAATGGTATTTCATCGCCTGGATACAGTGTGTGGCTTTCTCCTTATGAGGATATGTAGTGATTTCTATGCTGTTGTTTTCAAAACTATGTTTGCAAGAAAGAAAATGTGACCTTTTATATTGCCTTGTTAGATGGCAATAAATATCTGACTTTTCTGCCTGTGTGACTTAATTTCGATAATGGAATTTCATTATGAATACTTTTTAATGAAGATGTGTTGCTTTGTTTAAACCTAGTGTGGTGTTTAATCATGTAAGAAGCTAAAGCAGAGCTTTCTGGTGTAATGCACCATCTAAAGATAACTCTTGGGAGGTTTCACAGATACTCATGAGTTAATTCATACTCAAATTAAGAGGAATAACACTTATAAGTATTTTTTCCTTAGTTACTAGTAAAAAACATGCAAGATCTTAGAAAAATCATAAAGCGAATGGTAAAAAGGCTGCCTGTCACAGTGAAATGTAGCCTAGTATGACAAGAGTTTGATTTAGTGGCATCCAGTCGTTGCCTCTGGGTAACTGGCATTTTCCTACAGCAATTTTTCCTTCTTTTATTTTTAGATCATTTGAATCCTTATGAATATGGGCACCCTATAGACCTAAATGTGTGAGAAACCCTGCGTGGGAACCAGCAGCACGCACTTACTTACAACATCCTCGTAACATTTTCCAGCTAGGTTTGGTCAGAAAGAAAAAACAAGGGGAATGCCATTCCTCAGCCTGCTAGAGGCCAGTCTCTGAGGACCTCTGGTTCTTTTTCCCTGCTTTATTTTTGCAATTGGTTAAAAACTAACTGCCAAAACTATTAGTAAAAACAGTCATAGTATAGTGTCTCCCCATCCCCAGCCAAGAAAGTAATTTTTCCTTCCTTGATTTCTCACTCTGACCCTTTTTTAATTTTTCTTCTTTTTCACTGAAGAAACTTGCCTGCCAGGAATAACAGAGGAGAATATGTGGGCTTGGGTCCCTCTGTAGTAGAGAAGGGAGGATTAAACAAGGGTCTCCCCAATCCTGCGGGCATTAGCTCCCCCAGCACTGCTGGGAACACTGTACTGCTTGCGATTCTCCACCCCCAGCTGAAAAGGACTTGTTTGCTGCTCAGGTTTGTGCCAGAAAGATACTGGCACCTTTCCCTTCTGGAGAGCGGGTGGAGGTATGTCCCTGGAAATCCCTGAGCAAAATCCTCCTCCTCTGTGCCAGCTTTGCCTTCTGATGCCCACAGGCATTTTCCTGGGCACCATGGGGTACCATGCACACCCTGCTCGGAACTATCAACTTCAGCTCAGGTTGCCTCCCCAGAGGCAGCTTGCCCCAAACATAGCTGCCTGCATCCTGCCTGGGCTCTACTTCCAGCATCACTGGGAAGGTGGCACCCGCCGGAGAAGGGCCACCTCTCCATCAGGTGGGAGTGTAAAGGCTGTGGAGCCACGTGCTTCACGCTGAGCCTCTGGTTCATGCAGCACCGCTTACCGGCATGGCCCAGATGGACCCTTGGGGGCATTTGTGGCATCAGGCTGCGGAAGGAGGTCTGGTATCTGTGTTGTGCAGAGCAGGTGAGCTGCTCCGTGCTCAACCCCTGTCCGTTCCAGAAAATCACGTTCGAGTTGGGAACAAAAATCCGTTGTCAGCAGCTGTGCCACTCTTTCTTTCCTTTCTGTCCTGTTGGCTTCACTGAGCACCACACAGCTGAAAATTTACAAGGCTGATAGGGTCTAGTCTTCATCTACTGTGATAGCAGTGTTAGACCACGATGATAAATGAGGTATTTATCTTGGGGAAGTTAACTTTGCAGCCAGGCTTTGTTAGCAATTTCTTTCTCCATTACTGCATGCCAGGACAAACGACCCCCTGATCTTGTCCTCAGACCTCCTGGAAGTACCTAGCGAGAGACTGTGTGTGCCTTTAGCTTCAGCGTGGGTCTGAGAACAGGCAAGAAAACAATCAGGGACATTGCTGTGACAGTTCTACCTCAACAGAATACAGTATCATCTTCTCAGATTTAATTAGAGGCTGGGTATTCTTTAGAAGAAAAGTTTTAATTTTTCTTAAAATTGACCTTAAATAACCATAAGATTTCAACCTGAAATCATCCTTAAGATTTCTGCATGTGTCTTCCTACAGAACTGCATGGCTTTTGTCATTTTTCTAGGTAACAAGCCCACGCACAAGGTCAGTGAGAATATTTTTTTGGTCATTGCTGCAATACTGTTCACAAAGGCAAAAAGGCAGCTTGAAAAACAAGGTGGGTCTTTCATTGGTTAATTCACATAGGAATTTTACTGTATTTAAACAATTCCAGCTAGAATACCATTTTATTGCTTACAAAATAAATCCCAATTAATTTCCAAAGTGCTGTTGTCATAGAGCACAGTTATTATCCCAACGGTCTTCATTTTTGGACCACCGGGGAATTTATATGTGTCATTCTTTTATTACTCCTGTCCTCTCAAAAACAATATAGGAAGATGATAATCAACAAATGCAATATCTCCCAGATATCAAAGATGATTCCTTAAAATTTGAACCAAGGCCTGCTTTTCAGTGAACAGCAGGACAGAGGTAAGCAGAAAAGCAGGATTTTGAATAATTTTAATGAGGTGATGCTGCCCCAAATGCTGCTTTTTGCCGTTTGTCCCCAGTCTTTCTGCCACTGAGTTTTTTTGAATTGGCGTTTCCAAATCGTTAAAAGAAAAAGAAAACAGCAAATGCTGCTAAGTATGGAGAGATTTGTGAAGTGATAGTCAGGATGGCTGCAAAAGCCTTTTAACTAGAGCAAGCACAGACATTTAAACACCCGTTAACAATACTGGCAAGCTACGGGCGAGGCACAGTGGACATACCACTGACCTGATTGAGCTGCTGCTAAACTTCCAGACTCACGCATTGAAATATCTGAGCTGGATCTTCAAAACGTTCTGCTCTCAGTGACATCCCAGCATGTTTTCTCTAAATTTCTGATTTTTGTGGCTATAGAGATTAGAAAAATGCATTACTGAGTCTAGAGAAACCTCAAGAAAAGCACTGTATTAAGCCAAATTTTCACCATTTCTCAAAAAACAGGTTTAATTTTGAAGCGTGGAGATTGAAGGTTGCATTTCTGAGTGGTGTCTGAACACCTTTAAAATGCCAAAGTGCAGTAACAACATTAGAAGTCTGTAAAAGGGAGGGAAGTTCAGGTGAAGCAGTAGCACTAAGGCAATTCTCGCGTGGAAATTCTTGTACGGTTTTGGGAACCTGCTGACATGAACAGATGTCAAGGTATTTAGCCTGTTTATGTCTGATACGTTCCTTTTGTCAGGATGAGTTGTATCATTTGCTAACTTTAAGTATTGACAATACCGAGCTGTAGATAAAAGCAGCGGGCGTAACTCATAACCCTGCTTAAAAGTGCAGTGGAAGCTCCAGCAATGTAACGTTGACTTGAAGGCACATTTTTGTATACAAATAGAGTTCCCTGCTTTCTAAATATGTGACTGAAAGCATATTAAAAGGTGTCACTTTGACATTGAAGCTGACTCTGAGGCAATGGAACTAAAGGTACTAAAAAAACCTGGTGAATAGAACAGTGATGAATAACAGAATTCCAAGGAAAGCTGAGGATGAACTGACCAATTTGCTAATCTCCCCCCATCAAAAAAAAAAAAGTGAAACCCCCCCAACAAACAAACAAAAAAACCCCTTTTCTTTGCAATCCTGCTACAGCTAGCTATTATTTACAAAAGGATTTTGGAGGTTCTTTTTGTTGTGCTTCGTGTGTTTTTTTTTTTTTTTATTAAAATCACAGTAAATTGAAGATCAGTGAGCCTTGCTTCAGTGTAAAAGAAGTTAGATAAAATGATAATTAAATTTACTTTTAACTAATGTGATCCTGAGCTAGAGTGGCTTTTTAATGGAAAATAAAAGGAGAGCTCAAAAGATCAGGGGTTAAAAACATAAGTGAAAATAATCTTATGAGGGACACAAAGCACGTAATTGACCTCTGACAGATAGTCAGTACTCAAAAAGATACAGATTACCTTAATTTACCAAACGCTTAAAAGGGATGTAAATTCTCCTGCTTCAGAGTTAAGCCCAGTTTCTAAGGAATGGAACAAAGAAAAGAAACTTTCTCTGTATGTACCTGTCATTTCTTCATTGCCCGTGAGGTGATTTCTGGGTTTTTTTCTCCGGTACTGTCAGGAGCAGATTGCTGGGGCTGCTTGTGGGGTAAATAACCGCAAGGTGAAGTAGATACGGTGCAGGAACAGAAGAGATGGGAAAAGGAGACACAAATATTTCCCCCTTTGAGAAGCTGGTTACAGCACCAGCAGGTCTTTCAGGAAATCTTTGTGTCCTTGCTGTCCTCCTGAGGTGCCCTAGTTCAGCCACTGGAAAGAATGCGTATCCCAAGCGACCCATGAGCAAAGAGAGGAACCAGGGAGCGCGCACAAGAAAATAGGATCCCGCCGGCCCTTTTGTGCTTTTTGTGCTTTTTTGTGCAGGATTCACATCAAAGGGAGTTTTGCTTTAAAGATATGTTTCTTGTTTCCATAAAACCTTCTTTGTGAGAATGCTAATAATCTTTTCAGAGCAAGGAAGCTTTTGTTTTAAGCTTTGGCTGATCCATTTTTTCCTGCTCCGTTTCCGTAAAGTTAGTCTTCTGAAGCACCCGAGTGCACAAACAAGGTAGACGGTATTAAACTCTCTCACACAGCAGACTCTCATTTCACTGGAGTCACAAGCAATATATTTTTATATATATATCCAGCAGCAAAAGGCTCTGATATGGTAATTTTTGCCTCCTTTACTTCCTTTTCTCCTCCTTCCTTTGTATTCCTCTTGATGGATTTAAAGCAAGAGGCACATGGCTGTGCCCAGGCGTTCACACTGCAGAGCTGAAAAGCACACGTGCTGCACCCTCCAGAGAAAAAGGGACACTAGGGCTTGCTGAGGGTATCTTCAGGCTGGTCCGTTTTATTAGGACTGGTCAGGAGAGGACCAGACAGACTGTTCTCATCAGGATGGTTTGCTGGGCTGGATTTGCTGTTACCACTGGTTTTTTTTAACTGCCTACCTGCCTTATAAAAGACACCCACAGCTATCATGGACCTCTTGTAGGCAGTTGAATAAGTGCAGCTTCTAGTTTTTAATGTGATTCCTTTCATAGCTTTGATTTTCCTGTCAACTCGGAATTAATATTTTGGTAATACTTCCACAAACTGCCTTCCAGGGGCTCATACCCATTTATTTTTTCAGAAGCCGCTGAGTCAAATGAAAATTCTAACGGATCTTTGGTTCCCTGGTACCTAAGTTGCTCTTGAAAAATTTAAGCTGTAACTTATTACTTTAAAAAATAAAATGTTTATATGTGCAATTTTAATTAAAAAAGAAGAAAGGTATTGTAGTTGCGAATTTTGACATTCATCCTTCTCAAAGAAGTGGGATTAGAACACAATGGGCCTACGGTCTATGTAAGCATTGAAATCAGAACAGGCAACTCTAACTCAGTCACAGCTACGGTGCGGAAGATTTCATCTCAAGGAAGAATGGGAATACTGAAGACAGTATTTTAATTTTCTAATACCACATGTAAGACAGAAGCAGCCCTAGAATGTACATCCGAGACTGCATAATCCTGGAATTAGCGAAAGAGACAATGGTAGTAAAGAGTCTTTAATTCCAAAAGCTGAGGGCTCAAACCTTACAGAAACCTCTAAGGAAGTGCTACAAAAGATGAAGGGAACAAACTGCTGCCCATGTAATTATTCTCCCAGCAGGCTCATCAAACACTTCCCCGCGTGCCCTCCTGCCTCTTCTGGGGATGTTTTGACTAAATCTAAGAAAATAAGGCTGCGGTCACTTTCTTTCCCAGCCGCTTGTGATACAAACTGGATGCAGTTTCAAGGCCTTGAAGAACTGGTGGTTCTCATCAGCAGTAGTTGACTGGCAGATGCAAAGCACCTGGCAGACACGCGAACCTTTTGAAGGCAATTGGAAAAAATCATCCGTTTTTTTCCAGACTGAGAAATCCTCGGGGAGGAGGTATGCTAATACACACGGGTTTGATATTATCCTTTTTAAGAGGAAAGGGATTATTTTATATCATTTTAGATTATTTTAGGGAAAGGTATCGATGCTTTCGGAGACTTCTCAAGCAAATCACTCCATTCACTCTTCCTTAGCACAGGCATCATCTTTGTCCTCATTAGAACAAGCAAGTTGAGCAAATCTAAGTTCAGAAGCTGTTCACGGCACTTGTCCATTCATTACACCTTTTAATCCCACTCATAAATATTTATTGTTTTAAGACCTTGCCTCCAAAAATTGAACTGGAACTCACAGCTTAATTACCACGGTTCTTGAACATAAAAATGATTCTCAGCTTTCACACATCTTGGTGAGACTTGAACTGCTCGTATAAACGTTCCTTTCATCTTCGCCGTGACAAACCCAGAAAGTAACCTAAAGCCAGAGCTTCACAGTCTTCCACACCCGCTGGCCTCACTGCACAGTCTTGGTAACGACAGACGTGTTTTATGTCAGAGTAGCATGTAACAATGGCAGCGATTTGAGCAACCGGTAGGTTTTAACTGTAGAAAAAGCTGTAACATCTCCCAGAATAGTAACGGGTTGATAAAGCTGCAAGGTGAGATGTGGTTTCTCTGTCTCTTTGTGTATACTATCAGACATAAACATAAAGCAGTCCTCCAGCTCCTTTAGGTCATAAGAAGCTGGGAAAAAAAATGATCAGTTGCTCTCCTTGACGTACAGAAGTCTCCACTAATAATCAGTAGTACGAGTTCATGCAGCTCTTAGATTTTCTGGATTTGAATGAGGAGGAACATCTTTGAAAGCCCCTTTTACTGTCAGATATGAGCTTTGGAGCATCTCACCTTCATTGTCTCAAATGCTGAAGCATTACTTAGGGCACAAGTCATAATGGTCCTGTGAAAATCAATTATTTCTGAGAAAAAAAAAAACCAACCCTAATTCCCACTGGGTGTGCTATCTATGTCTTGTCATACCTTGCGTGGGGAGAAAAAATTTATGAATCTGTTGGTTTCTGAATCCTTCACAAATTCATGTCCTTTAAGGTGAGAAAGGACCATTGGCCTCTCTCTCTCCTGACTGTGCCTCGCATGGGTCAGAGCGTCTCTCTACAGCACGGCATATCACTTACAAGTTAGGAATAAGGACAAAATAAGTCGGCCAGGATGAAAGCCCCGGGGTGTTCCTCCTGCTTACTCCCCAGCGAGCAGTGGGAGCGTTTGCGGCGACTGCCCATCCCGCACTGGCAACGAGCCCACCCCGCTGCCAGCCCAGGCAAGGGGCCCTGGCTGCCCGGTTCGAGGTGGGGAGGGAGCTACACTTCTAGAAGTATTTGCTTGTGAAAAGATTACGAAGTGGAAAATGTTTTCTTAAAATACCCTGTTAGATCACAGAATCTGAGTAGAGCAGAACATTTTAGTTTTGTTCTTTATTTTTTTTTTTCTTGACTCTGCATGGATTACAAGCTCAGGGTATCTGAAAAATCCAACTTGCCTTTGGAGAAAACTGTTTTCTCTGGTGATAATTCAGAATGTTAGACTTATTCAAAACATGACATTTGCATGTCTAAGTGGATACGTCGGTTCCAGTGTGTGAGTTAGAAAGTCTGCTCTCACCTGTCATTGAGTTTATGGAAGTGTATGTTCTTGGAACAGGCTTCTCTTTTTTTTTTTTTTTTTGAGGTCCTTACCCACAAACTTCACCACCTACGTTACAGAATCAGTACTGCGTTGACACAGTGTACTGTGGGTTTTTACAGTCTTAAAGGTAATATCGTGGATAATGGATGATTTGCTCCCAGTTTCCTTGTAAGAATATTCCTCCTTTACACTACTTCAAGAATTGCAAATATTCTTCCTATAGTAACATGCAAACAGAAATGTGATCCCTAACCATCGCAAAGTTAAACTCCATGTGAGGTAACTGGAAATTTCCCCCATCTTCCAGAAAGGTTCCTTGTCATCTTCAGTCCTCAAGAGGTTCTCCTTCGTCTGGCCCACCCCACCACCTTTTCCTGGTCACGTTTGCTATGTAAAGGTTGCTTCTGTCTCTGCTGTTGCCTCTCACTCTGGATCTAACAGAGCCAGCCCTGAGGCCAAATTAATTAAACTCAGCATACGGCTGCAATGCCTCCCAGATCTCCTGCCTCCTGCTTGCAGGAGCACGGGTCCTGCAGGACTTGCCTGCATGTCATGGCCAGCACTAGCACAACTGTGCCACAGTCCCAGCTTTTTGCTGTCCCCAAATAAGGACATTTTACAATTCCCACTGAATTCAGCACAGCCGGGACTTGGCAGATGCTCCTTCTGCTCAGTCCCCAGAAACTTGTGTCTGTAGATACAGACATCACGGGTTCAGGCTGGACAGTTTCTTCTGTCAGGATGGACAGGAGCACAGGTTACAGTGGCAGTGAAGGTTGCGAGAAGACAAGTCCTCGCTGCCTTCCTTGCGCTCACCGGGAGCCAGCCCAGCTCCGTCTCTGCCTGCTGCCGCTGAAGGCAGAGCCAGTCCCTCCATCTTTCCAGCCTTACAGACATTCCCTTCAGGTCCCGAAGGCACCGACCCACTGTTTTATCTGAAAACTTGTGGTTTAAGATGTGGTCTGAGAAAAGAGAGCATTCCTTTTCTTTGGGGTATATATTTCCCCCTGCACATCTCATTACAGCCTGGTCTGTTTAAACATCAAAAGTGCTTGTGTAAATATATACAACGAGGCTAAGTGATTAGAATAATCTAATGCAAATTTCAAAGACTCCGAACAGATCTGAGAAAACAACACTGTCATAAGTTTTATTTCCACAGCCTGAATGGATATCACATAACCCAAATGCAGGTTGTGCTCCAAAGACCAGCAGTGTTGAAATTCTAATAAGAGGATTGTTGGAGGGTGGGGAGGGGAGGGCGGCAGTCGGGAGGGAGTGCTCTTTCCCCAGCTGTAGATGCACTTTTTATTAGGTCATAAACGCCTTAAAAATGTAATAACGTCTCCGCGGGCAATGAGGCACTCTGTTCCGTTGGCTTTTGCCACGGGCTGTTTTCACAGATCCTCACCCGTCCCCTGAGCCT
>NW_010423778.1:0-27788 GCF_000710305.1 Buceros rhinoceros silvestris
TGTTCTAACCCCCAAACCCGCCCCCCCCCCCCCCAGCCCCCCCCAAAAAAACAGGGACAGAAAAGTTTAGGAGCTTAGCAAAGACCTAAAGCAAGGCCAGTCCATCCATGGCAGCGGTGGCCTCTGGAAGAGGTACAAAGCGAGCTTTCAAAACACTGCCACTTCAGATGTGCACCACAGTTAAACTGCCTGTGGGCTGTCACACAAGCAATGAACCACCAAAAAACCTTCTAGCTTGAAAGAGCCCCAAGTGGAAGAGACAGAAGGTAAAATCACACTTGAGCAGTGCCACAGCTCCAAAGCAAGACAAGCAGGACAAAGAGCTACAGCAGAGCCCATCCATGACCCCATCTGCCTGCATGGTTCTTCCTGAGGCTACCACGGGCTGTTAGCAGGCTTCCAGCCAAGTCTCCGGCATTTCCACAGCTGGTTAATTCAAGACGTTGTTCTGAAGTCGCACCAGAATGAAATTGTGAAAATGATATTGCAGGAAGACAATGGAAATCAGGTTGGCAAAATCAACTCCTATATATAGAAAGTAAATGCTCTAAACCAGAATTTCTGGCATGGGATGACAAAGCCATAAAGGAGAGTGTTCTTTTTCCAGCATGGTCATATCTTTACGAGGAAACGAGCATAAGATAGAGTCCAGAGAGATAAGAACTCCCCTAAAAGGAAGAACTCGTTAGTATTGTACTTTGATTTTAAAATCTAAACCCCAAGAAGTGACATGAAGCATCATATGAAATAGTTCTAGTATAGAATTGAAAGAAAAACATTTCCCAGACAACTGAAAGAAGTTGCCTGCAAAGAACACTTGTTAGGACTCCATTTTAATGAGGGATGAGAGGCACTGCAGAGATAGTCAATGACAGTCTAACACAGCTTCAAGATTTACATTTACTGGCGAACAGGATTTGCTCACAGAAAGATTGAAATGTAATAATGACACTTCATATTTCAATATCTTTGTTTGCCACACAGATAAAAACGCGTATACGTTTGCAAAACCATTTTGATCCATCATCACCAGTTCAGAGCTGAGAAAATGTGTAGAAACTGAGCAAACCATCAAGCCTGATCAATTCCAGATAGATGAGGAGGCACTCGTTGTCACAAGACAAAACTGACCAGAGGAATTTACTGGAGGAGTTAGTGGTTGTGGATTTCTTAAACTGCTGAGACTTCTGTAGTCTTTTAGATGAAAGAGCCTGTGGATGGGATAGTTTGGGTTTAGTTGTGTTAGTTGATGTCTGTAAGATAAAAAGTCCTTTTAAAAAGACTTGCCGAAGGCAAACAAATATGTGCTGAATTTTTTGAGAAAAAGACATTAAAATCTTTAAGTCTTTAGGATTGAAAACCCATAAAGAGAACTGAATAGCTGACCTTTTATTTTTTACTATGTGCAAGGTTTGGTCTCAATCACTTCACTGCACATCTAGAGGGGAAGATAGTCCCTTTGTTCACACTTCAGCTGAACCATCTGCTTTGTGACACGGCAGACTCAGAAATCTGCCACATGATAGCTGGGACCACTCCATTTCAAACAGCCGAGAAATTATACTAGCAGAGATGTAAACTATGAGAAATGCTGAAATACAACTCCCCTCCTGTCCACCTCGTTTGAGTGTGGGTTAAGGAGTTTAAGGCACTGAAGAACCCTGTGATCTCGTGTCCTTCTTCTTCCCCCGTGGCTTCTGCCACGGATGCTGACCATCACTCCCCGGATTTACAGCTGGAACTAAAGAAGTGAGTTCAGACAGGGGTAAATTCACCCAGCTCTGTTATAATGTTATTGATCCAGGAGATGTCAGCGTTCTGAAAGCTCCTCCTTCAAACAGGTTTTCCTCAGATCTATTCTCTTGCTTTTTAGTATTTGAACAGATTTTGGTAATTTATAATCACTTATTGCTGCCTGATCTTCTTTGCATGATCTGGGCCGACTCCAAGTGTAAAAGAATATTTCAAAACTTCACTAAACCATCACCACAATATTCCAACTGCAGTTATTTTCCATTAGTCATAGTGCAGAACTATGTGTCACTGCAGTTTTAGACATTTTATTAGTAATAGTAGCTCCGATAATGAAGTAGCACAGGGCTTTCATCCCATTTCACTTTTACTTCTGTTCTTTTAGGCAAGATTGTTGAATGCTTACGGAACTGGGAAACAAAAACGACCTTCTCTGCAAAACAGTACAGCTTTATTCTCCAGCGAACACACCTTCCTCGTTGCTACACAAAGAGAGTTTGCACTGCGCTTCATTCACTTCCCTATGCACGACACGTAAAGATCTGCCATACAAACCCTGCTAACACGAGGCTACAGGACACTACAGCACAGCAAACCCATAAGAAGACACACCAAAATTCATCCCCCGTCTACAGCACGCAAAAGCCAAAGAAGAAATTTACCTTCCGGCAAATAATTATTCCTAGTTCTGATGCCATAAAAACAGAATGCTGGAAGTTTGACCAGTGTCGAACCGTATCCCTGTAGTACAAACCCAGGGAACACGGCTCAGAAGTACATACTGCCCCGGGAAAGTTTAAGGCTTTGATTTAAGGAGCTCCCAGTGATCTGTGACACATCAAGAGTAAAAATGCACTTTCAGAGCACCGTGAACACGTGTGACCCAGACCACAAAGGAGGAGCTGATGCAAAGCTTTCAGGGCGGTGTACTTTAAAGGGCGTTAAAAACTGGTGAAGATTGTGAGGCAGCACAGTAGACACTGCAGCCCAGGACACAGAACACGGATCTTGGCAGATACCAGAGGTTCAGAGCTTCAGTGACAGCTCTTAATTCCCTCATCCTAGATGTGAAAGTATTGGCAGGAACAGGTGAGGAGCAGCATATCGTTGATTCTGCATTAAGATGCTGTGACATCCTCCAGGATACAACGAGTCGGTGCTCAGGCTCCCTTCCGTCTGCCTCCAGGAAGCCCCACGAGTGAATGTCTGCACATCTGGCACGACTGCCAAGGAAACCAGAAAGCGACGCAGCCAACCGTAGGAGCATGCTGATGTCGGGCCAAGAGTCAATACAGAAGTGATGGTTAAAAGCTTCTGTGATTTATGAGGTGGAAAAGGGTGGTTGGGATGCAAAAGGAGAATCAAGAACTTTCCGTTTCCTACTCCACGTGCATAAGGTGCAGAACAAGGCAGGACGCCGGGTCGGTGTGTATGTCTGAAATGCTGTGTCCCTGAACAGAACGATGCGGGTGATACCGGCCAGGGAAACAGCGACTGCAAACACAGTCACTAGCAGCTCAGACACAGCTTACGCACGAGAGTGAACACAAGAACCAGACAGGATTCTGGGGCGTCGCCGTTAGGTTGGGTGGTTTCTGAGGGGTAAAAAGAACTCTTTCTTCACCCAACTCTAGAGAAAGCACCGTTTGACTGTGCTTTAATCCAAAGAGATTAACCTTCTCCTCACCCTTTCCATAACGGAATCTGTGCAACTCAGCTCCCCACTGTGTAAGAAAAAAAATCACTGGTGACATCCGCACATGGTACATGTTGATTTTTCCACCAATCACTGGACAAGGCAAATTCTGTTACCACCCAACTGTAACAACAGAAAGTTTTATGCAAAAGGCAAAGTTGGCTATGAAAGCAGTGAGCAACCAGCCAGTCAGACCACTCCTGAAAGCCAAGTGGATGTGCAGAAGAAACCATAGGTAAGACTGTAAAAGATCGTAAATGAGCGAACAAACCCCTAATTAGTCTACAGATGGGACGACATCTCTTCTGAAGGTGCCAAGTATCTTAAAACTATTGATTTCTTTTATGCATTTGGAATTAGGAGGAACTTGAGAGGAAAATTGCAGTATTTTGGTACGTTAAGGATCATCATTTCTGATCTCCTGTTGGACAGCACTGTCCTGTGCCAGGTGCCTGGGGGTACCACCCACAGCACACAAATACCAATCCGCAAATATTCTCCCGAAGCATTCAGCTGAGCATACTCTGAAAAACGTTGCCAAAACGCACTCAATCAGCTCCAGATCGCAGGTAGAACGGGGAAAGGGAAGGCAAACCCAGCATAACCCACCTTTGCTCTGTCCCTTGATTCAGGCAAAACTGAGACTTGGGAGCCAGCAGCCTCAGGGCTGAGCACAGAGGTCAGCAGGAGCTCACCCCAGCACGAAGCACACCATGCGCCCTGGCCTTCCCCAGCACACCCAAACCCACAGTGATGTTGACATGAGTCGGTACTGGGGAATTCCTGGTTTTTATAATGGTCTTAGTGCAATGGAAAAATACCTTTTATTCATCAGTGCAGGAGGCTGGCGCACACTGAGCAAGAACGAGTGTAAAGGCATCCCGTTATCTTCCTTGGCTTCCACAGCACAGGGACTCAAAAGCACAGTGTCCTTGCTCGCAATCGGATTGCTGGCAATGTTTTTGTGAGGGTGCCTAGAGGCTTCTGTGCAGGCAACAGCAGGATGTCATTTTAGTAGCAACTCCTGCCCTTGGAAATTATTAAAATCCAGTACAGCTTTTGAATGAGAAATGAAATGTGCTCTCCAGCAAACCCTCCAAGTGTTCATGATGCTGGCAGCTATGTTAAAACAAGGGTGTTCAAATAAAATTCCTATTAAAAAAAAATTGAATTGAACTTTTCAATAGAATTAGATTTTCCTGAAATTTTATTAGCTGGCAGGTTCATAGACAACAAAGCAGGAAAACCAAATCATTCTTTATGAGCTATAAAAAGGTAGCAAAGGGGACCCAAAAAGCACTTTTTTGAAATTGTAAGTCTGTGAATGGTAATTTTATCTCTTTCTGACAGTAAATGGTCCCTACAGATTTGTTAAGGTTATAAGCTCGTAAGAGGTGGAGTAAACTGAGGTCGCTGCTAAATTTCAAACAGCCACATTGCCATCACAATGCGCCAGGGCATTAAAAAGCGCCCCCATCCATCAACACCCAGATGGCATTTGCTTTTACCATGCTTCACTGGGGAGAAAGGCTGTGTGTCCTCAGCAGGCTTCATGGGCACTGGCTGCGACTGAGAGGGAAATGGGTACAGAGCTTCGCACCACCACGCTTCTGCTGAGGATCAGCAGCGACAGGACCTGCCCTGGGCCATTGCTTTGCACGCGCCATATCCAAAGACCATAACTCAGCCTGGCCACTGGCCATTTCTTGCCCAAAGCCTGGCTTGTGCACCAAACTCCCCACGACAGATCACTGCGCCTGCCTACTCCAGCCCCTGTAACACCCCGAGTCAGGCTGGATGATCTGACGGTCCCTCCTGGCCCTGGAGATCTATGAATGAGGAAGCAGACCCTGAGTGACTTCAAAAAACTTCCTTTTGCCCCTTGCAGGATTAAATCCTTAGGGATTATTTTGCCTTCCCTCCTGCATTTCCAGTTAAACCATTCTCCTCAGCTGCTCTCCACGCAGTAACTCCAGCAAGGCTGCACTCTGAGGAGGCTGCTCTCCAGAGCAGGGCAGATCCCCTGGTTCTCTATAAGGAATTTTGGAGAGAAGAGTGCTCCAGTCTGAAAAGCCCTGGAAAACTGCACTGTTTTCAAAGGCTTGGCTGAACCAACTCTTGAAGGTCAGTCCCTGATTGCCTGTCACCTTCGTTCCACATACTTCTATCACCTACAAGATCACAGGTTAGAAACACTCGCGATTGCTGCTTAGCAAGTGAATGCATCTGACCGAAACCTTGGAGCAATATACTAAATATATACAGCTACTTCTGGAACATCAGCTTGGTTAGCAGCGCTGAGAACTACATGGCAAACCAACACAAACAATGGCTTTGCCTTTGGGAACTGGTTGTCATAAACAAAAGAAAAAGAAATTAAACAGTCTGAGGTCAGACAGTCCTTTGACCAGGGCACAGGATCCAAACCTGTCCAAAAAATCCTCTGTGTGCCTACATAACTAAGAGCATCTCTCCGTCCACGTTTTAAATGTTTTGACATTATGTGAGAAGCTTCTGGTGGACGCTATGAATGATGGAAGAGTGTGACTGGCCGTTCAGCAAGGTTTACATCCTCTGTCTACAGCCCTATATGATACAGGCAACATTAAAAGCATCTTACTGTCCCATCACTAACAATATCATTAATGCTGATACAGATCGATCCTTCTATGACAGCAGAGCAGATCATGACTGAGGAGTCATTCCAAGTCAACCCCTCTTTTTCCCAGATCCCATGGAAGGACTCAGCCATAGCTATACCCGCTGCCTTACAGGAGCTCCCCTGGGCAAAGGAAGATAAGCAGGAAGAGCTGCTGCTGCTGAGCCAGCCTGTTCTGTGGAATGTAAACCCACTGCCTCACCAAACCCTTTTTAAATAAATTACATTTATAATTTCAAATCATGACAAACTTGCCTGGGATATGCAAGAGAAAGGGTTTCTTTGAAGCAGTCTCTTAAAAGAGTGGATGGCACCTCACTGGGCTGGAAGCTAAGGGTCAGGCTGTCCTAACTATCCACATTTGTGCATATTCAGCAGTGACTCAGCAGTGAAATTATGAGCCAGAGCAGGTGACCTACAGGAATTCAGAAAGAGCCAAAAGAGAACTGAACCTTTGTGTAGATAATTAGAACATCCACATTTAGAAGGGGTCAAGAAACACAATATTAGAGGAGAAATAGAAACTCCGTGGGATTCAAAGTCAGAATACATGAGAGAAACTTTCCCCAAAGCTGCTTATTCCATTTTCATCCTCACTGAAACCTCTGGTACTACAAAATGCTGAATACTGAATGCAGCAGCAGCTGGGGATGAGACGGCCCTGTGTTCTCCTGTAACAAGCGATTTCAAAAAGACTCGTTGTGAAACGAGGACTAAGAGTTCCTCATCCGTATATACCGATTGTGAAGAAATAACTCTCAGAAGCAACTCTGAGTGCTCCAGTATCTGAGGAGTACCTGTAAAGCCAGTAATAATCTAGATACGTCCCCAGTCCCACTGGTCTGCAGCCCCGACAGCGCACCGTCAGCTCAGTGGGCTCCATTCGCCCTGTTACCGCACAGAGACACTCACAAGTTCTTAGGTGTGCTGCCTCAAAGTCACTTCACAGCAGATCTTAAAACCAGGGGCTACCTTTCTGATCATGGAAGAGGCACAGCACAGGCTATGGCAACACACATGCCACCTCCGGTGACAGCATGCATGCTCCTGGGGTTCCCTTCTTTCCCCCCTTCTGTTGAAATCAAGCATACCAATGGAAGAGACACACCGTGATGAGAAAATCTCATCTACGTGCTAGAAGTCTCAGCTTCACAAAGCCGTTTTAGTATCGTCTCCTCTGCGGCATTTCCAGGGCTTGGTCCCAAATCAGGAATATTTCTCTGGTGTATGGCTCAGGTTGCTCTTCAAACACAGGTAGACAATCTGGACAGACTCTCCTCTCTTTCAATATCTTCATGCCTCTCCTGGAAACCGGGGCTTCCTCGCGGGGGACTTGCCTACTAAATGTTGTTTTCTGCACCCAAAGGCCAGCAGAGAAGGAGTATCTTGAGACATTTGCCTGTAGCAGCCATTCTTCCAAGAAGCTGAGCATTAATTTTGGCAGCTTTCCACGAACACTTGATGTGGTAACTACCACAAGGGAATCGCTGCAATGTTCTGATGCTCAGGAACTGTGCTACAAATCAGCTTCTCGATGGGTTTCAAGTTCTGATCTTTTTCCAGAGGACAAGAAGCCATTCAGGAAATTGCCATATCTCTTAATGTCTCCTACCCAGCATCAGGGAAGGGGTCGGTAAATGTGGTTCAGCAAGTCTCTATACACGGGTGGGAATGGGGGTACTTTTCACATGGGCTGCTCACGCAGCACACACAGTATGGTAATTCACTCTCCAAAAACTCTCGTACTGCCTTCATTGAAGAGTGAGTCTCTGCGTTTTTTGTACTTCCAAGATGGACTTAAAATATCATTAAATACAATAAATTTAACAGAGCTAAAATAGACTTAATGTCTTGAGTCTGCAAAAAGGGAGACCTGATTTCCTCTTACATCACTATAAATCACAGTGTAACTCAACTAGATGGTATGTTCACACAAGCAAAAACCAATCAGATCTTCATTTGAGGTTCTCCTGACCAGTCGTCCGACGCGAATACTTTCTGCAAGACCAACAATGTATTACCGGGTTTCAGGCACGCTAATCGACTATGGCTTTTATTTTTTTCTGCTAATTTATTCAGCAGCCATATACTCGTCCTGTGGTTAATTAGAAAACTCAGTCGAGCTTGTGTAAAGTTTTTATAAATAGGAACACCTTATCTCTTACTGTATTGCCTTTTCCCGCCCATTAGTTGCACAACAATTAAACTAAATGCTGCTTTTTTTAACATAAAAGGCTACGAGGCAACTCCACGCTTTAGCCTTTTAAGGCAGTAAT
This sequence comes from Buceros rhinoceros silvestris, assembly GCF_000710305.1. NCBI lineage: Eukaryota > Metazoa > Chordata > Aves > Bucerotiformes > Bucerotidae > Buceros > Buceros rhinoceros. The sequence continues at coordinate 8,384 of NW_010423778.1, forward strand.
TGTTCCCAAGTTCATTCTTAGAGGAAACAATAACACAGAAAGATACAAACCCAATGAACAAGTGGTAGAAACAACACCCCTCTGAGAACAAGGTGCTCATTTTACACCCATCGAAAGCTCACTGGACGATGCGGTGTTACAGCAGCACAAGCATTAACCCCCATGTGGAAAGAGATGTAATCCCATCTGGAAAAAATGACTTGCCAATCACACTATAGCGGGGACCTCCTCTACCTTCGCTCTGTGTATAGCCAAGGCTTAGGTAAGCGGAACAGATCTTGGAGAAACAGGAACGGAAGTCATCTATGGCTTTTTGTGGATGTGAATTTGATTCTCCAATAACTCAGCTCTGCTGAGAAAAAAGTTCAAGTTCATAGAGAGCTTTCAGAGCTCTGAACAGAATAAAATAATGAAGGGAATTCTGGGAAAAGTCTGTGCGTATCCTGCATTGTCAGTGAGACCTCCTTCAAAAACCTCTGGCCAAGGAAATGCCCTGCAAAACAGATACCCAGACCAATCCTGGTCAAAGCTCAGCTGTAGGGATGACATCACACATCTGCTATGGCCCAGCACAAAACAGTATTGTTAGGAACTGGAATTCTTCTGAAACAGCATGCTCCAAAACCGAACACAGGAAGTTCTGAAGGATGGTTCTCTCTGCTCTAAAGCACGGTGCCTGGCTTGAGGAGGTGTATGAGACAGGAACAGGGTAGGAAGAATATAAAAGAACCAGTTTCAATATTTACTTGCTCTTCTACAGCTCAGTGGAGCAGCACAAAGTAAATTTAGCTCTTGGAGAAGGTTATAGCTTCACACAGAAGCCTGCAGAACTCGGTGTCTCTCAGCAACATCAAGGGCCAAACTTCCTCAGGAATCATTGTATTCGTGAGGATAAAGATAAAAGATAACCAAACATTCAATCCCTCGGACACCCGCAGGCAGCTGGTGGTTGATTTGATGCACCAGCCTTGCTGGCCAGTCATCATTCTGTGGTTCAAAGGATCTTCTGTGGGGTTTTTCTGAGGTATCTAGTTCTGACCCGACCTCCAGGACTCCCGTTCTTGGCAGGCCCCGGCCGCCCTGTGCCGGGGTCTGTGATGTCCGGAGGTAGAGCAGCGACTCTTTCACGGGCACCCCCTTGCTGTGGGGAAAGAGCTTGCGTGCCCTTGTGAGGTTGAGAGCTGTGCTGGTGGTGGCATGTGCCTCCGGTGGGGTCTCCCAGGCCAGACAGGTCTCAGCTGAAGGGTCAGACACAGTGTGTCCACGGGCAGGATGGGCTCACTAGCCTTCGGGCACCATCCTAGGAGAAGGACAACTCTGACCCCAAACCCGGGCAGATGGAGCTCGTTTAGCCCTGTAAGGCTCCATCTAAGAGAAGGACACTCTAACCAAACCTACGACCCGAGGACTTCGCTGTCACCGTCCAAGCTCGCCAGGCCCTGGCAGATGAACCTCAGGTGTAAAGGGTGGAGCCAGTTCCGCGCACGCTGCGCCTCACCTGAAAAATCCACCATGCAGGCCCGAAGGGTGCACTCATCGCTTGCAGTGAGTGTGGGAAAAGCCCTTCCCAGATCTTCGTTCGCGAAGCCAAGCCGTGATGATGAGTTGTGACCTGTCAGAGATGCTTTAATGGAAGTGAGACCCAGAGGTCCCACACAGCATGGCCATTGCTCTGTTCCATGCAGCCCGCCATGTCCCAGGGTGAGATAACAGAGCGCTGAGCGTTTCCCCTCTTTCCGATCAGCCCTAAAGAGCGTTCCGAGAAATTGCACTTAAAAACACTCCATAGACAAGTCACATGTACTACAGAGAAATGGCACCAAAAATTGCTACTTGCATAATAATACATCGCTTCTGCAGTACTTCCCTTGTGATTTTACATGGAGACAGAATCTTTCATCACTTCTTCATCTGAACTGCTGAACGGTGCCAGTGTGAGATGTCTGCAAACACTGCTGTGCTCCACTTTATCATCATCATCACACACAATTCTTGCGCAACCCTGTTCATCCATACAAAACTTCACCTCACTGGTAAAATCAGCACATTTAGAAAAAGGCTCCATGAAAATACATCAAAAAAGAGAAATCCCACATCTCTTCTCGATTTTTGTGTTGTATTTTATCTGTCTGACTAGTATCAGGTACACAGGTGGCTGACAGCTTGGTCAGCATCATTTTTCCCCAGTGCACAGTGAAGGTTTCTACGACAGGGAGAGCCCTGTTGCTTTCTGTGAACTCTGCTACATTAGGTTTAAAGTCTTGGAAAAGAAAACACGCTTCAGACACAGCCCTGACAGCAAAATACAATGTCCAGGTTTATGTCGGCTATTCAGAACCCACAAAATAAACACAGGCCTAATAATCTTACTAGGACCCGATTCCATAAGGGCCATTCTGGTGAAGACTTCACTGATAAACCATTCCAAGTATTTACAGCCTGCTTGGACTGTACAGTAGAAATATTAGATGAAAAGGGAAAAGAACAGGCTCGCATTACAGTGGCGTAAGTGTAAGTTCTACCCCAGTAATCCTACTTCTCTGCTATTTTTATAACCATAAGAGCATTCCATTTCATTTTCCCCAAGGTGAATGGCACAAAGGCATATGGAATAAAATGAATTTGCCTTCTTTAGGACTATTTTATCACCTTATTTTAACAGATGAATAAGAGCAAATCTCTTATCTTCTGCTCAGCAAATCTCTTTGCTGCTATTATACATTACTATGTATCTCATACATACAAATTTAAACAGTGAGAACAATATTTGAAAACCCAAAGAGCAAAAAACAAAAATAAAAATGAAGTGGGTTACATAAAAATAGTCCTGATTACAAAGGCAAACAGCAACATTTCCAGGAGGGCAACATTTGCTCAGGATGGGCATTTATGTTAACTATTTTTTAGATATTACCTCCCTTTTATTTTTTCCCTTTAAAAAGTTGAATTTGAATTTGTCCTCTGTGTTTGCTCATAGAATAAATATTTGTCACTGTTTTTCACTCACCCTTTTAGCCCTCTAGAAAATAAGCGACATCATTACTGAAGGAACAGCGAGCTGGAACCTGTGGCTTGTTATCAATACGTGTGCCACCACCCAGCTAACAGCTCATCGCTAGCAGATTCATAACCTACGCACAAACAGTGAAACCAGACCCGTCTCGGTGAGAAGACAGCGAATGCGGTTCAGGATGTGACGCTTGATTCCCAAACCTGCCACTGGAGGAAGAGTGGGCACCTGGCAGGACTCTGTTAGGGCTTAAGGATGAGCCTCAGCCTCACCAGAGGGAGGCAAATGTTCACGTGATTCCATGTTTAAAGGGACTTTCTCATTTTCTCAACACTCCTTTCCACATACAACCATCCTCCAGCAGCCTTCAACGACCTTGTCCCCCACTGACACAGTGACATCTCCCCCAGAGACATGAGTATGGAAGAAGTAGCCTCATGTTAGCTCCCAGCTCTAGATACCAAAGCAAATCTCTGCAAAACGTGACCTGCCTGGCATTTATTAAACAGAGGAGCAAATGCTACACACCTCAGAGAACACCTGGGTATCACTTGGGACAGACAAACAAGGTTGCTGCTTTCCTGAACTCCTCCTTGCTTCCCGCCTGCACCGCAGGGAAGGAAACCAGCAGTTCACTTTGTCACGGTCACCCCCCCAACGCCCCACCTGACCTCACCGAAGTTCTCCAGAGCTGCAGGCATGTCGCAGTGCTCCTGCACTACCGAGGCAGGACTGGCTGGAGTAAGGATGATCGGTCAGAGACATCTAATGGTGAAATTAGTGAAGTGAAAGTATTTCTGCAGCCCTGGCAGAGCTCTCGCTTGAAGACAAAAGCAGGAGAGCTTCAGAGCACAGATCTCCAGGTACAGGATGGCAGAGAGAGCACTGCTAACTGGAACAGTTTACGGGAGCGTCACATGGGCCACAAGAAGCAAAATCAAAAAGCAGAGACACATTTTTGATAACAGGCTTCCAGGTGCTTTGCCCAGCCTGAACACACCCTCAGGAACAACTGTCCAGTGCTGGGACTAGATTTGCATGTTTAATTTAACTTCCCACCAGCCAGACTTCAGCAGCCTTCTACACTTGTATTCCTGCTCCACTAGGTCACTGCTCAGCCAAGTGATTCAAAGTGATAATTTTATCTCTCTTCACGAGTCGGTGTGATCCAGACTTGAGATTAGTGTCTGGCATTTCAACAGAGCGAGCTAACGGATGATAGCCCTTCGTGATAAACAGAAATGTTTTAAATAAGCAAAGAAACAACATAGAGAAACCGAAGAAAGACAAGAAGCCTAACGGGTTATTGATCCTACTTCCCTTTGCAGTACGGATCTACTCAAGGTACTGACTTCTAAATGGAAATAGTAAGAATAAAATTTAAAAAAAAGAAAGAAAGATAGAATTAAGAATTTTAGGCTGATACGTAGCAGCCCAAACTCATGTCCTGTCTCTTCTGTTCCTCAGCTCATTCACCCCATTTCCACCCGCCTGGTACAGCAGCTTCATCGCCTGCACCTCTCGCAGTTCTGCACCTCACACCCGAGATCTAGTTGCTGAAAGAGCTTTGTGTTTCTTTCAAAGCCTTTGTGAAAACAAGTAGGAATGAAATGATAGGTTTAGAAATACCTCCTTTGCCATTTTTTGCTGATTCGCTCAGGAAGTCCAGCTCCCTTCCTTCGTGAGCATGCTCATGAAGTACCATGGCTTCAAGAGGAGGAAAAGCCAGCAGCGCAGTTTCCGCAGGGTCGGGGCCTTGCTTTGCCTTTCTTACCTGAAATGACAAATAAATAATTTTCGAGGCCCTGAATTAACAGAAGACCTAAGTTTGTTGGGTTTTTTGGGTGGCTTGGTTTTTTTTTCAAAATTCCCTTCTGAATTGCAGAAAACTGATGTAGAACACTTTGTTTTCATATTCTGGGATGGGATTTCAAAGTGCGCTCTTAGACTAATTCAGCTTAATACAAGCCCTAGTCAAAGCAATGCAAATTACACCCCAACACCTGCCGAACCGGCTGAGTTAAAGTTCAGGTGGAAGCCGCAGCTTTCGATAGTTTCCGGTGGGCTCCTTTATTTAAATTTCCAGACTGCTCTGTCCAGAACTTTGAAGGCCAAGTCTTGACAAAATCTGTTAATTGAGTTCTAGGGATCTTGGAAAAAAAAAACCAAACCACAAAGAAGTCTCAAAATTTATTTCCTCAAAATGTTTGCCAGTAAAATGAAATGTCATTAAGCTCCACTGGCCTGAAGAGCATCGCTAATAGTGAGTGCCTCTCTTTACAGAACAGCTTTGCTCTCTTTCAGCCATTATTCTAGCATTTTCTGCAGTCACCTACCGCTCTGATAATACACGTGACACCTCTTTGCATCTTGCATCCTCTTAATAAATGACAAGATTTTAAAATCCTAGGGAATCCGCTTGTGCAACAGGTAGAGTTGTTGTAATGGAACTCCACTGGGGCTAAGCTCTGTGAAACTCCAGAGGAAATTTCTCCTCAAAGATGGAATGACTTAAAATAGACTTTGAGCAAAGCAGAGAAACCAAAGTTGCTTGAGATAAAGAGGGGCCATCTGGAGTTTTGAGCTATACTGGGCCTCAGAGGCTGGAAATCAACCCCCTCCCTCGAGAGAGAACAATGTGTCTTGTGGCCCCATCCATTCCCGACTCAGTGTTAGAGCAATCTGCTGGAGTGACTTGTCACTGGAGCTGCAGAAATTTCTTTTAATCTGCAGGACAAGCCAATGCAGCCCAAGATGTGCTAAATTACTTCTGTGAACAATCAGGCTTTTCCATTCCATTCTGGAACAGTTATTTCCATGAAGCCCTACTGAATACGTAAAAGCTGATGCTATCTGATTTCCTCTAGGGTCGGATTGGAACGCTATTGTTTCTGGCCTGGGATTTCACTTTGGCATCCAAGTGAACACTGTAATTTCCATCCAAGCCTTCCACCGCATCCACCTGCTGCCTCCGGAGGGCAGGTGCTGGTTTAGCATTGACTGTACTTCTACATCCAGAACAGACCCCAGAGTTAATGCTCTTCGAAGACAAGATTTATATGAAGTACTACAAACAATTAGAGAAAGAGTCTTTAAAACTGTTGGAGAAGGTGGACTTAGTGTCATGGGCATGGGAAAATGGCCAGGGGCCATCTCAGCCCTCTTCCCTTCGCCTCCCTTCCCAGTAGAGCTCAAAAATACTTTAATCTGTTTAGGTGGAAATATTCCTGGCTTTGTCATTTAGCTTTCTGGAGCACAAACTAGAGAATGCTTGTCAAGTTTATCCCTAATCTACTTGGAAAAGCTGCCACAATCACCTTAGAGTAACTTTTACATTTGTGTGATGTGGAGTTACATCTGAGCCATAACCAGTTGGGTTCATTGTACCATCTAGACTGCTAAATAAATCACTGGCTGGCCTTTCATCTCCAAGTACGCAATTATATTACACATCGTTCGTCCCTGAGGGAGAAGTCAAAGGGTGTAAGTATGCGCAGAGGCAGTACAGTGTGTGCGACACCGGTGCTGGAATACTTTGATGCTGACCCTCTTCTGACAGCTTGAAGGCAAGTGATCTCCACGTGGTTAACACCAGAAGACACCAGTGCTTCTCCAGACCTCCAGGTCCGATACTAAACTTGGAAATGCTCTGGTAGACACAGTTTAAATGGTCGCTGTTTGATTACTTACCAGCACTAGCTTCTTTATTTTCTAAAAATAATCTAGATTTTTTTTTTTTAAGTCACCTTTCTGGGAAAAGTTTGCCTTCTAGCCATGCTGCAACCCATTCCCTAACTGGGATGACAAGTTTGTCACCGCTCCAAGCTGTGCCCTCCCAGAAGTTGATAGAATCTCACTCCAAATAGTTAAGATAAACAAGAATTTTTTGTGTCCATTGCTGTATTGGATCTGAAAACACAGGTCCTGCTCTCTTCAGAAATGCCTTTACAAATGCATACAAACCAGTCCACAAATGGTATGTTGCTTGTTCATGAAAAATCGTACCTTGGCTATAAGAATTCAACTTATATTCACTGGCTACCCAGAAAATGACAACAGAAGATCATCCATGCTATCTTTCAGCACCGAGTAACTTTAAAATTATTATGAAGGTTTTCGCTGGTTTGTTTTTTCTCTACAGTTTGTAACTGGTATTAAAATAATTCCATTCTTTCAACAAAGCGGGGATGAAAATAAGCAGAAATCACTTCTTTCATCGAAATACCTCCAATTATATCGATGGTGACAGTGGAGGATGACTGCCTGTGCTTAAACCCTCTGTGGCCCCAAACAAATTAGTTTCATGAAAGCTTTGGGATGTTGAAGATTCTCTGTCTGAAATTGGCCTCCCGTCACTTAACAATCACTGGAATCAAGAAGGGTGGCTTAGCTGTGGCTTGAGTAAGAAGGCAAAGAACCGAGCTGTGCTGTGAGACGGGTGGATTACAGCTCCAGATGGCCTGTCTCTTACAGGTGAATATTCCAGACGCGGCTGTGGAATTGCATAGGCATTGCAGTCCTCTCTTCTCAGTGATTAATGCTCCTGGAACTTTGGAACCTCTGCTGCACTTCAGCCTGTCTGACTTCCTCATTTAAATGCAAATGCTGCCATTGACAAAGAGGTTCCACTCGAATGCAATACCTTCAGCGGCCATTCCGGCTGCTCCCCTTGTGACGCCTGTTAATCAGGACAGCTTCTGCACAAAGGTGACCGACTAGGCAGCCACTTCATCCCCTGGTGAAATCAAAAGGGGTCACTCCTGTAATCCCTGAATGCTTCCAGGCACCGAGTTCAACAAGATCTTTGTGAATGATACAATTCCTCCAATTCTACAGCTTCCCTATTTCAAGATAAATGTGTTCCTGAGTTGCTTTATCTGGAGAATTTTTACCATTACCCCCCTTAATGATCTGAACCTTCTGAAAAGATGTACATTTTAAGTGACCTGGCAGATTAAACACCCGACCAGTTCTTTCTTTGGATCATTTTTACTTCAGACTCGGCAAGGTGCAAAAGCAGTTATTACATACCGGGTACAGGTACTGTTCTCTTCTTGGTGACAGCCACAAAGAATGGTCTTATAACAGGGAGAAAAACCCCAGTTTGGGGTATGAATTTCTAGCTGTGATCCCAGAATCCTTAAGCTTACTGACTTGACTAGCATCACTCAGCTAGACTGTTGACTGAGGCCCCTTCTCTCCACCGATCCTTTTCTTTATCAGCACTGCAAAGCACTGACTGTCCTTCCTAAGCGCAAAGGGGTCTCGACCCTACTGCATAGTTCCAGATTCAATAAATCCTGCCATATAAGGGAAAATTCAGTAAGGATCAAAAGGGGCCTCTTCTCCACTGAGGATGGCTAAGGTCCCCATTAGAAGATGCAGCTCACGGCACAGGAAGTTAGGACATGGATGTTTGTGCTTGGCCAGGACAAACACATGTGGTATCTTCTGTGCAAAGAGGCGCATCATTGCTTGCACTATTTGTTAACTATGGAGTGGCCTTGTTGCCTTTTTGCTTAACCTCAGAGTCAGTAAGAGTGAAGTATTGTTTCTGGATAACACATTTAAATTCCTTTTACATTAGCTATTTATGTGTTCATGAAACATTTATTCAGAGGCTTTATTTCTCATCCCTACAAGCACCGCAAACAGAGTTAAATCCTTGAGAAACAAGCTGTTGCTGTCACTGAATCAGTTCCCCAGCCACTGGTACTCCAGCCTTCCCAGAGGCAAACTTAACCAATTCTGGAATGCTCTCAGACTCTAAAAGCTTGTGAAATGATCTTTCTTCTAAGACATAGTTTGTTTTCCATGGGTTAGCATGAGGCTCTGAGGTAGCAGAGGCTTTAGCAATGCTCTGAGTCATACTGGACTATGGAAACATCTTTGGGGTGCTTTGTTTGTGCCTCCTGTTGCTAAGCTGAGAAGCAGGATGATTATCAAGTCTCTGAATTGTGCTCTGTGAGTTGGGATTCAAGTCTCACAAAGAGAGATGGAAAGATAAAAGCAATCTTCTCAAGTGCAGGCACCCCAAAAGGATCCAGGAGATACTAAAGCAGAGGACATGGGGTAATTTCTACCAGAAGAGAGATTTAAGGCATTCCAGTTTGGGCCCGTGATTGCTCCAGTACAGGTTTATTTTGAAACACAAGATGAAAGGATGCACCCCGAAAATAGGAGGCTTACCAAATAACGCTGACCAAAGGAACACAACAGAACTGCTGGGATTCACAAATGCCTTAAGAGGTTAAGAAATACATTTTTGTTCTGTATTGGGACATACAGAAACTCTGTATGCTTACCTTACTCTGTGTGCTTACCTTCGCCCTGCTCCAACTCCCGTCTCCTAGAAGGGACAATTGTCCTTCAGGTAAAGGACCCTGTGGTTTTAAATATTTACCCATGGAATGAACTGCATCATCAAACTTAAGGCACCTGCTAACGCCCTAGAGATGAACTTCCTTGGGCTAAGCAGGTTCAGTGTTTTACAGTTCCCTTGCAGCACCAGGTTTGGAATAGTTGAAGCCTCTCTTCTACCACTCAGCAACCACACAGCGCTGTGCAAGGTAAAGGTCATCGGGGGCCACAACTGCTGGGATACTTCCAAATGGCACCTGAAGACCCCTCAGGATTCATAGGATTTGTTCTTGCACCATCTAAACATGGAAGGTGTAACAGGAAAAGGGAAAGTTAACGAAAGGTTCTCTCTAGCCAAGGTTGCAGGAATTTCCTCCCGCATGGCATCCAGCCAGCTCACCTGCCAGAGCCCTGGAGGTGGGAGATGACACCGGCACCGAGCAGGCTCCTCCAGCTGATCTGCCCAGAAGGGAACTGCTCCACCCACCCCTGCGGCTGCCTTTTGCTAACAGCAGCCTCCAGAAGCCCAGGGAGGCCAAAATTAGACAGGGCAGTTTAGATAGCCCTGGCAGTCATCGCAATCTTCTTTCCTCACCCAGCTCCTGAAGCACTGTATTTAGTTCAAGTTAACGATATTGACACACGTGGATGTGTTCCACCTACTCAGTGCATTTGAGAGTCATGAGATTTCCCTCCACACCCTTCCTTTCGTATTTGTAAACAGTTCTCTTGGTTCAGCTTCATTCCTCACTCAAAGGATTTCTAGCTGAAGAGTGAAACAGGCGTTTAGGGGATGCCTGCAGCTCCTTATTTCTTCTTTTCTCATCCCTTATCCTCAGTGCTTCGTTTGGTACTCAAACACAGTCAAAGGTAAACAAGTAATGCTCACTACCAACAGCCGTGTCTCCTCACGTGTCTGGTAAGGTCTGTGCCGTGCTGCAGCGCCCACTGTGGGGAATCACTTGTTTCCCACAGTCTTTGTTTCAGATTTTTTCCCGGCATCTCTCCATCAGAGAGCCTGCTGGCTTTTACACTGCCTGGTCAGCCTCAACTGGGAAAGAGCTGGTAAAACTGAGCTGAGGCAGGGCCTGTGCCTGTTCAAACAGGCCACCAGGATTGTACATTCTGCCTAAGCAAAAGAAAAATGGTGCTCAAATGAATATACTAGTAAAGAAGCAATATCCATGGACCAGCGTGGAAATTGCTCTAGAGGAAAGGTTTGGTTTTTTAATTCAGAAAAAAGTGTTGGCATTCTGCAGCCATTAAAAGGGGAGTGGGGGCAGACAAGGGAGAGTATTAGATCGATGGACACGTATTTAACCACAGCAAGGTTGTTAAACAAAGTGTAAGAACTGAGGATGAAAGAGAGGAAGCAATGTCAGAATTTAACAGAATTCACTCACATACCCTCGGGAAGCAGATGAAAACGAAAAGCCATGCAAATAGTCAGTCCTCCCACCTCCAACCCGACACAGCGTACTGCCGAGTGGTTTTGTTTACTCCTCTGCTGTTCTACCTGCTACAGACCCTGTTCAGCTGAGGCGATTTGCTGGCTGGGCCAATGGATTAGGATTGTGTGCTCTGGGAGTTCTGCTCCCTGGTGTATTCCTGTTCTTGCTAGATAGTTTCTAAACAAAGGTCGTTAATGAAGTTCTTAGTCTGCAGAAGTATGTTAATTATTCTCCCTAAAAAGGCTGGCAAAGACTCCGAACAACTCCACCTACAACATATCTGGCAGTTACTATTGTCAGCCTTAACAAATGTTTCTCCAAAAGACATTATGTATGTATCACTACGCATAGAGATGCATAAATGAGTGACCAAAATTAGCTTCAAAATGCCCAAGGAGCTGATAGAGAAAAATATGACTTGCAGGCAGGTCAGCATTTGACGAGGCCTAGTTCAAAATAAGCTCAAGCAACTCATTTTACTAGGAATAACACTGGAAAATAATCTAGCTCAGAGCTCCTGTGGTGGTGCACAGACGCATCCAGCAGTACTTTTGCCCTGTACTTCCCACCACAGATTTGCTGTTTCTCGTACAGCGATGGTGTCCATCTGCTCAGGGAAGCAGGCAGGTACAGACGTGACCAGAAAGTACTACCTGGCAGTCCCCGTAAGAAAAGCTGCTCCAGATCTAAGCTGTCTGGTTTGGTCTGGTAATGAAGATGTACCCGGTGTTACATGGGGTGTGAGTTTTGCAGCGCTGATGCTTTTCAGCTAAACATAGAGATGACATTTTAGGTTTGCTTTAAAAATATATCGAACGTGCTGAAACAAAGCACCTTTCTTTTTGTCTCAGACTTTCAGAGTTGTGGTTGTCTTTACTGGGACCTCCTCAGAACAGCGTGTTTGAGCGTGGTTCAGGCTGCAAATGAGCAGTCAAAGAGTTTAGTAACTCGAATTACCACTCTGAGACTTTGAAGAGCAGAAAAGAAAAAGATGGTTTTACCAAAGTATTTAGGCACTATCGATCATGGAGGCTCCTCACGTACTAAAGCCAAACGCAGAACAGAAGCCAGCAGGTGGCTGTTTTCTGTGCTGTGTACAAAGAGCAGCTCTATCTTTCGAACAGTCAAGAAAAACTATGAAACAAGGAATAAGAGAGGAACACAATGTCCCTCGAGCGCTGTCTCACCTCTGCAGCAGCATAGCTACAGTCTGTATGAAGCACAAAGGCTTGTTGGCCAAGATGGCTTAGGGTTGCAAACTGCCTGGCAGTAGCAGTGTTCAGACGGAATATGACTCGAGTTCTGCAGAGAAAAGCACAAAAGGAAGACGATGTGGAACAAAAAATTTTCTGGGAAGATGGATTGGACTATCAGGGTAGAGGAGAACACACATGACAAGATGACATTTACTGTAGGTCCCAGATGCAAAGAGAGGCTTTCATATGTTCCCAGCTGCGGTGATCCTATGCGCCATTGTAGTTCTGGGGAACAAATCAGGTATGGAAATTCCTAACATGTTCTTCTGTGTGTGCTGTGCGATCAGCACATCTGCTGCAATCCGAAGATATCAATCTGACGTACATCTGTGATGCTCCTCAAGCCACAGCATTCCTCTTTCAGCAGCTTTGCCACCACATTAGGTCAGCTCCACTGCCAGGAAGTAGCAGCAGCACAGCCAGGATTTCCATCCTCACCTCCCCACCATTCACTCCACTCAAAACATCTTCCTAGACCTGTACTAAAACACCTTGCAAATGTGCACGTGCACTGGGAAGTCAGGTCCTTGCTTTTGATACCATGCAAGGGAGAAGAAAGGCAATTCACTGGGGAAACCCCCTAACAAGGAGTCTGAGCCCTGTCAAACTGTGTAAAGGTACAAACTGTGAACTCTTCAGGCACAATGCTCTTGGGCAATTCCTGTTTCCCCTCTCCCAGAGCCTCTTTAGGTGCTGTTACACTACTATGACATCTGACTTTGAAGCAGCAGAGTCATGAGTGACACAGGTCTTTACAGCCCCTGACATGGACATTGTCATTATGTAACCTGTGTGCCATCACAAGTTTATTTTTACAAGCATCTTTGTGTCCCCTGTAAGCACTTGACAATTATTGGTGACACATGCTCCACGATTTGGGGACACAGGACTGGAAAGGACATCAGTGGTTCCCCGAGTGCAGTCCCCCATATAGAATCCTGTTAACAAGTTCATCGAGTTTTAATTTAAGACTGGGGACACCATTTGCCTCTGCTCCTCCCACCAAAAGCCTGGTCTGGAGCCTCATTCCTGGGTGTAACACAAGATGTATCTCACTGTTGCTGTGAAGAGATGAACCCTGGGGCTGTTCCGCACAGGGACAAGTGAGCGAGGCAGGGAAACGGTTCTGCCTCCTAAAAAAACACCTGTTTAACGGAAATAAACCCGCAGGTCTGCTTTCCTGATCCTCTTTAGCTCTGTCTCCATCGCTGCAGCTGAGAAGATCTCCACAGCGAACAGCCAAAGCATAGCAGCTATCACACAGCTGTACCACGGCGCTGCTTGCTGCTCTCTGCAGAGCCTTGCGGGCTTTCTCAGAGGAGACAGATGAGAGATGATGAGTGTGGGGAATCACATCAGGTGACAAACATGAAGCATCTCCTTCACAACATTTCTTTTTGTCCTGAAGACTCAGAATTGATCTTGCATGAAAATTTGTCTTTATCACACCAATTTAATCAAATACTTATTTAAAGATTTTAAAACATTAATTTTGAATTATTTCAAGTCTGAAAAGAGAGGATTTTTTAAAATCTTATAATTATTTTTACTCTTTTTTTAATATCAACAGTTCTGGTGCTAAGAATAACAGATGGAAAGTGGGAAGGCGTTTCAGTACACAAGAAGAAAGCATCTTGCTCTGTAGAAGAAGATATTCATCAACGTAAGTAGTGGACTTCGCTTAATCATTGTTTCTTTGTTACAGATCACCTCAACTATAACGTTGTCCAAACGAAGTAAAATTGAAGAATATAAGAACATCTAGCCAGACCTTCAGTTTTAGTTGTACGTTTACAAAATCTCCAAATAAACTTACTCTGTACTTGCAATCACTGTTCAGGTACTGTCCTTTCCACAGTTTGAGGTCTCCTCACCTGAACTCCGAGACAGCCTGACATGGGCAAGCATCTAAAGACTGTTCTCACATTCAGAGATTCCTCCCAATAAACAACACTCCAGGATCAGTGCTCACTCGTGTTCACCGAGTTCAAACCACGCAAAGAACAGATCAGACTGTGCAGAACGTTGAGCAAAGCAGAATACTCCTTGTATTAAGAACAGAATTTGTTTTTCTACAAAATGAAAATATTTCGGGACCGCATCTGTTCTGCTAGAAGGAGATGACTGCGACTGTATTCCAGAGTACCTGGGAACACAACCCAATATTCCTCACGTAGATGAACATCCAGCTCTTCACATACAAACTCAGAGGACGCAGCAGGGCTATTATCTACTGTCTGGTGATAAAAAATCCGCTTGTAATCCAAAGGAAGGTTTACCCATTTCTAGGGGTGGTACTTGTATTATACAAGGTTTATGGCACAGGCAGGCAGCAGAGAAAGTCAGTCACATAAAACAGCTCACAGCACTCAAGAACCATTTAGGAATAACTTTCTTTCTCAAGACTGAATCTAGGTAGACAAAAGCCTGCTCAAGCCTACACTTGAGTTTAGGCCAGGACTTTAAGTCAGATAACGAGCTCCACTCGTATTAAAAAATTCCACAGTGTCAGACTGACCACAAGAGGTCAGAAACTCAGCAGTCCGTCTTGTTCCAAGGGGACCCTGATTGTATTTGATTTTCTGCTGAAAAGACTGAGTATCCTTAACCTTAAACAAGGGATTGTTTTCCCTTTGGAGATACAAGAGGATTTAATTTGAAAGCTTTGAAGGTCTGAGTTCTGCCCAGGGCTGGCACGTTCTCTGTCTACCTCCAAGGTGGTGACGTCCTTCCCACCCTGCTCTAAGGTGATGCGCCTCTTTCTAGCTCCACTGCCATCCTGGTAAGTGGATACTCAGGAAATCATGTTCTCCCCCTCTCTGGCTGCATTATCTATCAGACTGTAAGCTCTTTGGCAAAAGGAATGAGTTACCATCTGCCTGTGCAGTGAGCAGCATTCTTGAGATACAAAAAAGAAATGCTTACGATATCAAAGGTAAAAGATTATTTAATATCAAGGCAGAAAACACTAAAGTCAGGGATTCCCAAACTTGTCCCAGCTTTGAATTCCACTTTTATCAAACAAATACTATAAAAGGCGCTCTGAATTACTGGGGACCCTGCTTGAAACTGCCAACTGTCTGAGCTGCAACTGCAGACTTGTCAGCCTCTTGCTGTAACGGCTAAGCACTGTGAGAGAAGCTGCTTCCTCTCTGGGAGGAAGGGAAACAAACACAGAGGGAGACAAACACAAAGGTACCATTGAGAAACACCACTTGAACTGCTGTAGTTACCTCCATAATGACATAACAAATGTTTAGCAGAACCTCTACTCCACACCACAGAAGCCACAAACACTTCTCGGCCATCTACAGCAAGCTTCAGCCGTATAATTTGTAACTCCAAAGCCACAAACCACAAATGTAAAAGTTCCGGTTACGCAAGAGCACTGGATAAAAGATTAAACGCTGTAATATATAATACAAGCTGTGTCTCCTACTGTCAGTGTGTTACCAAGCATTTCTGCATACCCTTAGCACAGAATAAGACATTTTACTACCAAAAAGCTGCTGCAAAGATTCAGATGGTAGGCAATCAGCTTCATCCTTTCCTGCATGTCCCAAACTAACCTGTCTGTGGAACAGATGATGATGATGATAACAGAGATTGACTGAGCTCAGTCAAGGGGTTGGGAGCAGGGGGCACTGGTCACAACATGGGTTTGTACGTTATTCCTTAACAATCTGCAGCTGGAAAGTCAAAGATGTTTTGGGAAGAATGACAGCAGTTGCTCAAAGACAGATCTCGATAAAACCGCAATCCCCTTCAGCTACGAAGCACACCATGCATATAGGTGAAATGTCCCTTCCAAAGACTCCTCAGCTGGAAGAGGCGCCATTCCCATCTAGCTGTGTAACCAGGCATGAAATCTTGCAGCCGCCGAGCAGGCCTGCGAGATTGTAGTTCCTAACATCTGAAGGAGGTGATCAGCTTTTCTGTGCCTAAAGTTCTACTGCTTTAAAAATGGGAATGAAACTTAATTGATGGGGAACACGCGAAGATCAGAAATGCTGACTTGTTGGGAAGAGTGGTGAACAACTACTCAGTACATAAAAAATAGCCTAGATTAATATATTTGAACTATAAACAAGCGTCTAGAAACTGCTCTCGCAACTCTAACGATCACACTACAGCCACAAGTTCTCCTTTAAAAATGAACAAGTACCCAGTTCCCTTGGTTGTGGAGACAGCTGGTAAACACAAACAAACCAGAGTGGTACAGTCCCAAATCTACCAGGAGAAACTGCTGCCTACATTTAGCCATCAGGACAACTTCAGGTATCCTTATTTCCTAGCAGAGGAGGATCTAGTAGGAGGAGGATTAAAGTGACATGGTGTTACCCAAGCATAAAAATTCCAGATTTTACAGGATCCCTGCCAGCTACTCTTGACCCTTAATGACAAGAAAGGGAGACCACGCTCCCACACAAGGGGAACAATGAGTCCCACAAAACTGCCTATGACTTGGTAGTTACAGAGGTGACACTGCCAAGGATCTGATGTCACAGCAATGCCTGGTGGGCTGGAGCACTTCTGCTTTCCACTGTATTGATGCTAGTGCGGAATTCTGTTCTGTCGTGTTTCAGCATGGGGTTAAAGGCCGCCCTCTGTTCTTGTGTTGCTTTCTGGTGCAGGCTTCAGTAGGTGAAGCATGATACCTGTTGAGCACCAGGGAGGGAACCCTGGTCCTCAGAGATAGTAGGTAGTGTTATACAGCAAGAAAGAAGTCTCTAGCCCTTCCTCCCCCTCATTTGTGAAAAGATGGCTGCAAAGATTACACACACACACAAACACACACAGACAGACACGCAGAAACTCGCGGGAGGTGGTATAGTGCCTGGCTAAACAACCATCTGCCCTCCAGCTACAGCAAGAGGAGAGGGGGATGTAGAGGTGACTCAGCCGAGAAAAGCAAGCTGAAATCCTACTGAGCTGATTACGGTTTGTAAAGGACCACTCCTTGATGTGAAAATACAACCTAAGGAACTTGCTTCTCCAAGTATTTGTTACAGATAGCACCAGCCCTCAAGCCCATTTCTTGGCCTCTGTTGGCTACTCCTTTCAACCAAGCCTTCCGGCACTGCTCTGAACTGCAGCCCTCGCTATTGACTGGGAAGGTGTTGAGACTCAGACCAGGTAACAAGCCCTCCTGTGGCAGGTACCAAACCAGCTTGTACACGTGTCTGACTGCCCACCACGTTCTTGCAAAGCAGTAATGTGCAATGAGCAGAGCAGAACCCCTTTGAGCACTAGTTTAGATTATATAAAAAATAACTCTTCTATAAGTTGCATTTCTAGTAGGCTACTGGTAGCTTGGTGCAGACTATAGTTATCCCGACAAACCTTTTAAGGACTACTGAGCTCTGAGCTAGAAGATCTGTTTTCTACCTACTGTTGCAATACGGGAGCTGCAAGAGCCGCTCTGTGTGTTGGTTTCTTTAGAGCATCACCAGAAGGGAGCAAAAATAGCTCCCATCCTCTGTGATATAGCAAATGTGCAAGGAAAGCAATCCTGTCCTCTCCTTCTGTGAGCTCCTTTTGCCACACAGAATGGAAAGGTTTTTTCCAAAAGGGCATTAGTTTGCTTAAGATGTTGCTAATTACCGTCAAACGAGGATTGGTTCAATAACGTGCCTTTTTTTCTTTGCTAATATGTACACCATCCCTCAAAGAGTAGGACAACATTCGCTTTTTTTTTTTATTTACACAGCTCTCTTTGTCCCAGACTTGCTTATTTCCGACAGCTTTATGTAGGTATTGCAAAACCTGGAGATGTATAGGTTGAAAATAATCAAATGATTTTATTAAATCAGTCAAGCTGTTCTGCATTTGAATTTCAATTTGACGAGAAACAGAGAAGCACAGGGGAGCCACTTCCTGAGCTGTGCACTCAAGGTGTGTTTCAAAGCCATATAATATCTTCATTTGACAGGAATCCCACTCGGTAACTGTTTGTGCAGAACATCTATCTCATCTCATTTATACGCAACACTATTTTATGATTTCAGCGTACAAAGTCATGGCCAAAGAAGCATACGAAGCAGCTTACGCTGGTTATTCTAAAATAAAGATGCAACAGTTCTAACATTCTCTATTACCAGCTCCAAAACCCTGTCACAAAACAGTGTTTGCTCAACCCTTCAACTGATGGAACTGGAAGCAGCAGGAAGAAATACGCAGTTCTATTGACACTAACAGAACTACCAAACATTCCCAACTTCCTCATGTGAAGACGTTGTGGCTTGATATGTACACCGGGTTTATAATTATCTTCAAAGCATTCACTGTTAACCAGAGATGCAAAGAGGACAACCGGCCTCCAAGACTCCGGGACCTCTTACGGGAGTCTCTGGCCTAATGCCTGTGAACAGAGGCAAACAGAGCGTCTCCTTTATCTCTTCCTACTGAGTACTGACATTTTAGAGAATAATTTATAAATAAAAGCCTCTCCCTTTGATGTTTCACTGGATCTTTGTACAGCTCTGCAGGTCTTTGTGCCTGAGTTTCTCCTCCCTGATCCACGAGGCATGCAGGACCTCAGGGATTCTCTCTCCTCATTTTAAAGGCAATCCTCAATTTGCCATTATTCTGTGTAAATCCTCATCACAAATAAATCTGGTTCTTTCTATTCCTGGTGACATCCCAACAGATGAAACATAAATAAGTCTTGAGCAGGTCCTGTAAATACTCAAACTCACTTAGACTGAGTCATCTGGCAAGAACGAGCCTTCTGCATTGGGTCTGGATCAAACTACGCTGCTGCCGCTAGCTGAGGTTCCCCCTGTCTCATAGCAACAGGATCATTCGCTGAAGAAGCGGCACTCATCACCAGCTGGAGCTTTTTTTGTTGTCTCTTATTCATTAGGCAAAATCAGATGCATTTCGTGGATCTGGAATATTGCTTTGACATGCCTCAAAACCAAAGTACGTCCCTTATAGTTCGTGTGTTCATAAACCAGTTACATCCTTCAGATGTTAAAATTGTTGCTGTACTATGAAAAGTGATTGTATTAAAATGTCATTAAACAAAACCAGCATTAAGATTCGAGCACTACCAACCACTGCCAGAAGCTTCCTCTGAGAAAGCTGCAGAGCCTCGGGCTGGTTTGCACGGGAGCTGGACCCAGGACCCTGACGGGGACCTCACAGCTATGTCTGAAGACAGCGTTTGTCTCTAACAGGATGCTGAAGTTTCAGCTGTAGAGGACACGGCTCATTCAAGAGCTGTTTCTCAGGGTCTATGAATCTAAGAGGAACTAAAAAAGAAAAGGTTTGTCACTAAATTGAGAAGACACCACTTTGAACACGTTTAAGGAATAGCTCTTCCG